>NC_134364.1:117649729-117699729 GCF_048569485.1 Anomaloglossus baeobatrachus
AAGAGGGGCGGGTCGTGTGGCGGCACAGCAACGTCACACGGCAGGCGGCCAATAGAAGCGGAGGGGTGGAGATGAGCGGGACGTAAACATCCCGCCCACCTCCTTCCTTCCGCATAGCCGGCGTGAGACGCAGGACGCAGGTAGGAGACGTTCCTCGCTCCTGCGGCTTCATACACAGCGATGTGGTGCTGCCGCAGGAACGAGGAACAACATCGTAACATCGGTCCTTCCGAAATGATGGAAATGACCGACGCTACACTGATGATACGATTTCGACGCTTTTGCGCTCGTTAATCGTATCAAAAATGATTTACAACACTCCGATATCGACAGCGGCGCCGGGATGTGCGTCACTTTCGATTTGAGCCCACCGACATCGCACCTGCGATGTCGTAGTGTGCAAAGTAACCCTTAGGCCCCCTTCACACGTCCGTGAAACATGTGCGTGTTTGGTCCGTTTCCGTATATACCGGAGACACGGCCAAACGTGCACCAATGTTAATCTATGATTGTGGTCACACGTCCGTTATTTCATTATGTCCGTGTGTGCGTGTCCCGTGATCCGTATGTGTTTGCGTTTTGCACGGATTGCATGTCCGTTATCTGCACGGAGCCACGCACACGTGGACACAATGAAAGTCTATGGGTATGTGCACACACGTTAGTAAACACGTATGCATCTACCTATAGTCCGTGTCCGTTTGGTGTTTAATTTGCTAGTGATGTCGGCTATTCTTTCTATTTCTGTGTATGTCGGTCAATCTCCCTGAGTCCGTCGGTCGGTCTCTCTGTCTCTCTGTCGGTCTCTATGTCTGTCTGTCCCTCTCTCACAGTCTGTCGGTCAGTTTTCCCCCCCTCTCTCATACTTACCGCTCCTCGATCTCCGGCGCAGCGCTGCACGGCATTCACACTGCTGCGGCGGCTTTTACTATTTTGAAAAAGCCGGCCCGCTCATTAAACAATCTCCTATTCCCTGCTTTCCCCCCACCACCGGCACCTATGATTGGTTGCAGTGAGACACGCCCCCACGCTGAGTGACAGGTGTCACACTGCACCCAATCACAGCAGCCGGTGGGCGTGTCTATACTGTGCAGTAAAATAAATAAATAAATAATTAAAAAAAAAACGGCGTGCAGTTCCCCCCAATTTTAATGCCAGCCAGATAAAGCCATACGGCTGAAAGCTGGTATTCTCAGGATGGGGAGCTCCACGTTAATGGGAGCCCCCCAGCCTAACAATATCAGTCAGCAGCCGCCCAGAATTGCCGCATACATTATATGCGACATTTCTGGGGCTGTACCCGGCTCTTCCCGATTTGCCCTGGTGCTTTGGCAAATCGGGGTAATAAGGAGTTATGAGCAGCCCATAGCTGCCAATAAGTCCTAGATTAATCATGTCAGGCGTCCTATGAGACACCCTCCATGATTAATCTGTAAATTACAGTAAATAAACACACACACAACCAGAAAAAATCCTGTATTAGAAATAAAAAACACACACATATACCCTGGTTCACCACTTTAATCAGCCCCAAAAAGCCCTCCATGGTCCGGCGTACTCCAGGATGGTCCAGCGTCGCATCCAGCGCTGCTGCATGGAGGTGACAGGAGCTGCAGAAGACACCGCCGCTCCGGTCACCTCCAAGCAGCAACTGAGGTGAGTAGCGCGATCAGCTGCTGTCACTGAGCTTACCCGCGGCCACCGCTGGATCCAGTGACAGCGGGTAACCTCAGTGACAGCTCAGCTGATCGCACGGCTGTCTTCATTAGCTGCGTGGAGGTGACCGGAGCGGCGGTGTCTTCTGCAGCTCCTGTCACCTCATGCAGCAGCGCTGGAAGCGGCCGCTGGACCATCCTGGATTACGCGGACATGGAGGGCTTTTTGGGCTGATTGAAGTGGTGAAACCAGGGTATATGTTTGTGTTTTTTATTTCTAATAAAGGATTTTTTCTGGTGTGTGTGTGTTTATTTACTGTAATTTACAGATTAATCATGGAAGGTATCTCATAGACGCCTGACATGATTAATCTAGGACTTATTGGCAGCTATGGGCTGCCAATAACTCCTTATTACCCCGATTTGCCAAAGCACCAGGGCAAATCGGGAAGAGCCGGGTACAGCCCCAGAAATGTCGCATATAATGTATGCGGCAATTCTGGGCGGCTGCTGACTGATATTGTTAGGCCTGGGGGCTCCCCATAACGTGGAGCTCCCCATCCTGAGAATACCAGCCTTCAGCCGTATGGCTTTTATCTGGCTGGCATTAAAATTGGGGGAACCGCACGCCGTTTTTTTTTTAATTATTTATTTATTTTACTGCACAGTATAGACACGCCCACCGGCTGCTGTGATTGGGTGCAGTGTGACACCTGTCACTCAGCGTGGGGGGCGTGTCTCACTGCAACCAATCATAGCGCCGGTGGGCGGGGAAAGCAGGGAATAGGAGATTGTTTAATGAAGCGGACGGCTTTTTCAAAATAGTAAAAGCCGCCGCAGCAGTGTGAATGCCGCGCAGGGCCGCGCCGGGGACGAGGAACGGTGAGTATGAGAGAGGGGGGGAAACTTCAGTCACTCGGGGGATTAGCGGTCACCGGTGAATCCTTCACAGGTGACCGCTAATCAGTACTCGACACAGACAGAGCCCGCGGTATGAGGATGAAGTCGGGTGAAGTTCACCCGAGTTCATTCTCATCGCGCAACTCTGTCTGCTGTCAGCCGACATTTATAAACGACATTGTGCATCACACACACGGACATTCCACACGGACATTCCACGTACACATACACGTTAATTCCACACGCACACACGGACGTTCTGCACACAAACACGGCTACATACGCAATTCACACAGGTGCCACACGGACCATAAAAACGGACACAAAACGGGACACGGACCCGAAAAAACGGCCCGTAACACACGGTGCGTGTTTTTCACGGACGTGTGAAGGGGGCCTTAGGCAAAGCCTCCAAAACAGAATCCAAATCATTCATTCTTTTAGGTACACTTGCACACAAGTTTTTTGAAGGAACTCGGCAGAATGGTTGTTCCAAACATCGGTGGAGGTATAACCACAGATCTGTGTATGTAACTTGTGCAGATCCTTCTGCCTCTTCATATAATCCCAGACAGACTGGATGATGTGAAGATCAGGGCTCTGTGGAGGCCGGATCATTAATTCCAGGACTTCTTATTCTTTTTACATTGAAGATAGCTTTTGATGACATTGGATCTATATGTGGGGTCGTAGATACCTCCCTGATGGCCCTGATGGCGGTATTGCAGAATTGATAACTTTGTGTAGTGTCTCTCTCACAGAGGACTGACAAAACTAATCACTGAGAAATGCAGTAAACAGGCTATATGCTAGGTGGCACTAGGGATTCTAGAGACTGAGGGAAGTCAGGCAGGCCGGGGTCAGAACCGAGAGGACGCGAAGAGATTCAGGGAGCAGACAGGAGCGAGGTTGTGAAACAAGCCGGGGTTCAGGTAACCAGGAGAGTATGTACAAACACAAGGGACAAAGAGTAGTCAAGAGGGAAGTCGAAGGCGGGAGCCAGACAAGAATGGAAAAGTCAGGAGGAGCAGGCAGAGACAAGTCAGAGGTGAGTCTGGGTACAAGTACCAAGATCAATTGCTATAACCAGGAGCCGGGCCGCTTACCGCAACTTAACCAGAGAATACGACTGGTGTCACTCCGGGCACCAACACTCCCAGATAAAGCAGAGCAATTGTTCAAAAGTGGTGCGGTGAGAGTAAGCCCTTCTCACCACCGGCGAACGACCAAGTGCAGGGAATGGCTCGTCACAGGTCAAAGAAATAACATGACGGGTGCACGCAGGAGGACACAACAGAAGGTCTCTGCACAGGAGCTGCACCGCAAATCAAGGGCCCGTGACACCTATGCAGAATTTTTTACACACCTGATCAAGACTAGCTGGAGCTAGTATTGACAAAAAGAATGGCAACCTTTTTCCCATACAAAACTAATAGTCTGCTTGACGAAAAACAACCAGTAAAGGAGGACACTGTAGATATGCCGCCCCTCCAGCAGTCGAACTGCTTGATCCGGGGTTACTGTGGCTCGAGGGTCTCCGAACCAGGGGCTTGTGGCCACTCAAATGTAAAGGGGGTATTTACAGGGGATAAATGTTCATGACGCCACCTGCGGGTTGTGGTAAGGGGAGTACCGTCGCTGCCGATAGGAGTACCGGGGCTGATGGTGTGGGGGCAGCAAGGTGTCAGTCCCTTCGCAGGTAGGGATGGCCCCGAGTAGTGGGGGGTAAGGAGGTATGGTGATCGGGTAGCTCGGCCTTGGGAAAGCAGGGTGCAGGGTTCAGGTTACTCACTGCGGTAGTCCTGGTGCTGAATTAGGTGGAATAAGCAGACACTCACACAGATGGTAAACCAAAGTCTCTAGGTACCACAGTCTCTGCAGGGGGAGCCCGTCCAGATCCCGCTCCCACCAGTGTCACTTGGTAAGTCCGGAGCCCTGCCTCCGTGCACAAATTGATTGACCTTTGTGGCTCCTCGGCTTGAAGCTTTCGGGGCCCCGCTACCCGTGTGTATGGCAGCTGTGCTCTTGATGGCTGGCACTTGGGATTTTAGTGGGTTCTGTGCTTTGGAGAACCCTATCCCCTGCATTGTGCTGATACCTTCAATCTATTGAGATCTTGGGGAAAGTTCATAAAGAGACTACCCTCCACAGGTTAATTATCAAGGCGCCTGAAGCTCTTCCCTGATCTAGGGTCCTGTACCCCGCCATGCTCGGTACCGGTACGGTAATTGGGCTTTCTGGTGCCGACAGTCCTCCTAGACTGCGTCCGGTACACTCCTGTCCAGTGTTCCTAATACCAGTCCCCGACTCCTGTGGTCCCGGACCACCGTCTGCGACCCAACCTGTCGCCTCCCTGGGAGCTCCAACTCCCCAGCTCCTCACTCTTTGAGGGCTACTACTGAACTCTCCTGTCTCCCCTCCCACCCCTCTCCTGTCTGCCTAACTCCTAGGTGGGTGGCCGTGCTCCAACTTGACCAACCCACTGGTGTGTCTGTACAGGTCATGGTATGAGGTGTGGTTGGGATGTGTAGTGTGGATGTTAGTGACACCGTTGTTGGGAACATGGAACCATGGGGGTAGGCCCTGCATCCTGGTTGCGGATTGCAGTACCCTGTGGCACCCTGATATATTCAGGGGTGCCACATTCCCCCTTGGTTAAACGTAGCTCGTCCCCAAGCTACAGATCACCTAGAGTTTTATTTTTCAAGAACTGGAAAAGATGAAAAGATAACAGGTTAAATATTCTTCCCATACAGGGGAAACAACACACTTTAAATGTGTCAAACTCTCAGAGTTTACTTAAGAACAACTCGGAATGCTACCGATTGAAGCGGTAGCTGGTAGCTCAGCCTACTCTTCTGCAGCTCCTTCCTGCAACAGTCCATTCCCATTGTCCCTTTCCCTTCAACCCGCCACCCAAAACACCTAAACCCTGGTGCCACCACTAGCCATGGTGTTGCACCACCACGAGTTCCTTGCTGTGTCCATGGTGACAAGGTTGAAAACCCTGATGGTCTAGGGGACGACTCTGGTAAACCTTTTGATTTTTTCTGGTAGTCACTACTCTTGCGCCATCCTCCACTGAGAGTCTCTGGTACCACCTCCTAGTGGCACACCATCTGGGACCCTGATGGCCTTTTTATCTTTAACAAGACAATATAAAAAGGTTCAACAAGAATGGCACAATACCCCTTTAAACATTAACTCCTTTGTCACCCTCCACCGGGGATTCCTGGGACCACCTTGCATCTCCCAGGTTCCTGATGGCCCTTCTCACTTAAACAGAACACTGTAGAAGAGTTCAACAAGAGCGAAAAGTCCCATATTCAACATTTAAACTTCAAACTTCTGTTAAGCCATCACTGCTGCTGAGAACTGGTTCCGGCTCCCTGATTTCGGCCGTTCCCCTGACACACTCGTGCAAAATGCCCTGGCAGGCCGCAGCGGCGACAAATTGGCACCAGAACATCAATAGTATCAGCCGGAGGCTCATCATCTGAAGTGGACTCCTCTTCACACTCCATCACCAGTATCTCTGGCACCGAACGTGCTTACAGAGAGATACAGTAGCCGTTCCCTCTGATGCGTGGAACCCAGGCTGCTTCTGGTGTACTGGAGCCTGAGTCCATCTCCTCCTCTGCAGTTATGAACAGATGAATCGGCTGTTCCACAGCTGGGATAGCAGTGGCCGGGTGCTCTGTACCGAGGTACGGGCAGGGTGATGCGGCCGGGTCTGGCCTGGCCGTGGACGGTACCGGAGGCGTTGCGGCCTGGTCTGGTCTGGCCATGGATGGTACCGGAGACGTTGCGGCCTGGTCTGGTCTGGCCGGTGGTAGGGCTGGAGGCGCTGCGGCCTTTTTGTCTTCTGCAGGGGCTGGAGGTTCCGCTGCCAATGTCAGGGTTAGTGGCTCGGCTGCAGCCACAGCCGAGGGTGGAGGAGGTGGCATGGCTATTGCGGTGGCCGGAGACAGACCGGATTCTGTGTCCGGGTAGGCTGGATCAACCGGAACTGGGTTACTGCTTACCCGCTCCGCACACAGGGCATCCGCTTTACGGGCCCGCACCACCGCGGCCATGCTCATCTCGATCCAAGCAGCCGTCCCGGGAACAGCACTCTCAGGTGACCAGTCTTGTTGTTCCGACATCTTGTGCCGTTCCCTCTGATGCGTGGAACCCAGGCTGCTTCTGGTGTACTGGAGCCTGAGTCCATCTCCTCCTCTGCAGTGATGAACAGATGAATCGGCTGTTCCACAGCTGGGATAGCAGTGGCCGGGTGCTCTGTACCGAGGTACGGGCAGGGTGATGCGGCCGGGTCTGGCCTGGCCGGTGGTAGGGCTGGAGGCGCTGCGGCCTTTTCGTCTTCTGCAGGGGCTGGAGGTTCCGCTGCCAATGTCAGGGTTAGTGGCTCGGCTGCAGCCACAGCCGAGGGTGGAGGAGGTGGCATGGCTATTGCGGTGGCCGGAGACAGACCGGATTCCGTGTCCGGGTAGGCTGGATCAACCGGAACTGGGTTACTGCTTACCCGCTCCCCTCCGCTTGCTGCAAGTTCCAGAAACTTATGAGCAGAGTCCTGGCGTCCCTGCGCCCACCTCCGCTCTCACATCCTGTCAGGCCCCCCCTTGGTACTCATCACCAATCTCTCTGGATGATAGGTGGGGCTTTGGCTTTGCGCCCTTTTGCTGGGGGTGATGGCACAGTTGTTGTTTTTGGTGTCAAAGATGGCAGCAAGGTAATTTTACAGTCACTTTCAGATTTGGACAGTTATGTAAGGCGTACGTCACTCGGGTTAGCGGGCACAGTTCTTATCCTGTTCGTGACGCCAGGAAATCCGAAGTGTGCCACTCCTGCAGCAGTCGAACTGCTTGGATCCGGGGTTACTGTGGCTCAAGGGTCTCCGGACTCGGGGTCTTGCTTCCACTCGAATCTAAAGGGGGTATTTACAGTGGATAAATGTTCGTGATGCCGCCTGCGGGTTGCGGTAAGGGGATTACTGCAGCTGCCGATAGGAGTACCAGGGCTGATGGTGTGGGGGAAGCAAGGTGTCAGTCCCTCCGCAGGTAGGGATGACCCCAGGTAGTGGGGGGGAAGGCCGTATGGTGATCGGGTGGCTTGGCCTTGGGAAAGCAGGGTGCAGGGGTCAGATTACTCACGGCGGTAGTCCTGGTGCTGGATTAGGTGGAATAAGCAGACACTCACACAGATGGTAAATCAAAGACTCTAGGTACTGTAGTCTCTGCAGGGGGAGCCCGTCCAGGTCCCGCTCCCACCGATGTCACTTGGTAAGTCCGGAGCCCTGCCTCCGTGCACAAGTTGATTGACCTATGTGGCCCCTTGGCTTGAAGCTTTCGGGGCCCCCCTACCCGTGTGTATGGCAGCTGTGCTATTGATGGATGGCACTTGGGAGTTTAGTGGATTGTGTGCTTTGGAGAACCCTATCCCCTGCATTGTGCTGATGCCTTCAATCTCTGAGCTCTTAGGGAAAGTTCAGAAAGAGACTATCCTCCACAGGTTAATTATCAAGGCTCCTGAAGCCCTTCCCTGATCTACGTTCCTGTACCCCGCCGTGCTCGGTACCGGCAAGGTAATTGGGCTTTCTGGTGCTGACAGTCCTCCTAGGCTGCGTCCGTTACACTCCTGCCCAGTGTTCCTAATACCGGTCCCAGACTCCTGTGGTCCCGGACCACCGTCTGCGACCCACTCTGTCACCTCCCTGAGAGCTCCAACTCCCCAGCTCCTCACTCTTTGAGGGCTACTACTGAACTCTCCTGTCTCCCCTCCCACCAGTCTGCCTGACCCCTAGGTGGGCGGCCGTGCTCCAACTTGACCAACCCACTGGTGTGTCTGTACAGGTCATGGTGTGAGGTGTGGTTGAGATTTGTAGTGCGGATGTTAGTGACACCGTTGTTGGGAACCTGGAACCATTTGGGGTAGGCCCTGCACCCTGGTTGAGGATTGCAGTACCCTGTGGCACCCTGATATATTCAGGGGAGCAATATAGACTTAAATAACTCATTGAAGAAAGGGGTTTCCAATGCAAAATGAATGGTGTGCTCAAGGAAAAATATACAGTAAGGGAGGACACTGTAGACGTAAAGAACTCATTGAAGAAAGGGGTTTCCCATACAAAACTAATGGTGTGCTCGATGAAAAACATCCAGTAAAGGAGGACACTGTAGACTTAAAGAACTCATTGAAGAAAGGGGTTTCCCATGCAAAACTGATGGTGTGCTTGAGGAAAAACATCTAGTAAAGGAGGACACTGTATAGTTAAACAACTCATCGCAAGAAGGAGGCTCAAAAAATGTGTAGATTTCAACTAATGCACAACTCATTGTTCTACATGGATGGGTATAACATCAGAAAAACAGCTTGTGTGCCATTGGTGTCAAAAGGGAAGCGGAAAGGCAAGGCTCTAATGGGTAAAGGAAGGCAAGCATTGCATGATCAGATCAATCCGTATTTCTCTTGTCCCATACTGATCGCAGGGTCAGAATTTGGAGCGTGCAAAATGAATTGCTCTCCGATGTCAACACTTTAGGTTGGTGTAATGATGTAGAAAATGTTTTTTGGGCACATGTTGTGTTTTCTGATATCTTCCGTTGCATGGCATCTGTTTACCCTTCTGACCGCCTGCTTCCTTGCAGAAAAAGCAATAGATAGATCTGCTACGATGATTACGAAGAGACCGGAGGGAGCAGATTACAGTTTTGAGATTGTTGATTTCCCTTAAAAATCCCCTTCATTCAGTTCATTACCAGACAGATGTAGATTTCCCCAGCACAGAGCCATCTCATTACATAAAGCCAGGAAGGCAGCGGATTAGTAGTTAAACCAGTGCTCCGTCCTGCCGAGAAACAATAATTTCCCTCTGGTGAAAGGTTTAATTACAGCGAGTACTTCAATTAATATAGATAATTAAAGCAGTGCAGAAACATGAAATGACGTCTCCCAGAGCACCTTGGCTTGGGTTTCTGAAGGAAGATGTATTTCTCCAGAATGCTACTTTATACAAATCTAACAAAACAATTATTGAATCAACAAGCCTGAAGTAGGCAAATTATGTAAAATGTTCCACGACTGATCAAGCTACATGATAAGTCTGAAAAACAAACACTCTGACAAGCAAAAGGGTAACAATGTTTAGAACTTTTGACTTTCAGGCTCCATATCTCACCATCCACTACAGCTTTGACCTACATGTTATAGACAATCATCTTGGCTATCTCGTCCACAAATTTGACTTGAAACTATGTAGCATATGATTAGTTATGCAGATTCTTCTCATGTCACTGCTTTGTTACTGTTTTACTCCTGATGGTGGTCAAATCTTTTTTTCTTCCTGTATACTACAAATTACAACCTGTTCTCACATTCTCTAATAGCTCAGTGTGTTATTAAGTTGATTCCCAAGCGAAATGTCATTGGTTCAAATCGAGGAGCAGCCATGAATATTTCCCAAGAAAAGAATAGCTGCATCATCCAGCTCATTAATAGAAGTCTCTCGGCCAAGAAGATTTTAAAATTGAGTGCCATGACAGTTGGGAGAATACAAAATCAAGTCTGTCCAGCTATTCAAAAGCCAAGAGGTGACGTCCAAGCAAAATATTACAGTCAACAAGTCGTTCATCACAAGGTCTATCAGTTCTGGTGACAAACATGGCAGTGGAGGCGGCTCGTCTGCTTCATAATGGTGAGATCACAGACGTCCCTGCAAACACCGAGAGACGCACGTTACACAAGTCTGAAATGGTGGCCCGAAAAAAAGGTGAAGAAGCCTCAACTTCAATATAATCATAAGAAGTGTTGGCTTCATTTTGAAAAGAAGTAGGAAAAGTGGAAAGTAGAAGATAAGAATGGGTGATTTGGAGTGATGAGATGAAAGTCAATAGACGGCTCTGATGGGAGGAAATGGGAATGGAAGAAACAAGAAAAAGGGGGCTAACGGATCGAGAAACTGAAGGAACTGTCAAGCTTGGTGGAGGAAGCCTGATGATACGGGGGTGTTTCACAGCCAAGGACGTTGGATACTTCACCAGGATGGATGGTGGTCTCAATGCTGAGCTACATGTGAGCATCCTACAAGACAAGTTACTTCGTACACTCGAGTTCTCTGGGTATGAGAAGGACGACATAGTTTTCCGGTAGGACATCGACACAAAGCATACGGTGAGAGTGGAGAAGAAATGGTGCATTGACAATGAAGTAGAGGTGCTGGATTGTCCCCACAGTCCCCAGACCTCAACCCAATCCAACACTTCTGGATAGAGTAGAAGAAAAAGCTGTAGACATACCCAAGTTACCCGATCAGTATACACTAACACTGGGAATGTGTAGAAGAGACCTGTGATCAGATTTCGGTTGAGACATGCTTGAATCTGATCGAGAGCCCAAAAGAATTCATGCAGTGCTGAAAGCCAAAGGTGAATTTACAAAATACTAACAAAATAATAAAACGTTGATTTTTAGGAGCAAAACAGTAACAATGCAGCAACATGACAAGAATCTGCATAACTTATGCTACATAATTGAAAGTCAGATTTATGTATGAGATATCCAAGATGATTGTCTATAAAATTAAGGTTGTCTCACGCCCAAAGCTGTAGAGGATGGTAAAATATGGAGCCTGAAAGTCAAAAGATAAAAACATTGTTACCCTTTTGCTCATCAGTGCAGATATATATATATATATATATATATATATATATATAAAATAAAACTGCTCTGTACAGGTTATAATTTGTCGAGGACGCTACTTCCTGCTGCATCCAATGTTTGGTTTTACACTTTTGTTTTTCCCTCCCCTTCTTCAATTGTTGAACAAAAACATTATATTTATATCGCTATAGCCATATGAAGGCTTGGTTTCTTTTTGCATGAGTTATTGTTTTTAATGACTCCATTCATTTTACAATTTGGTTCCGTTCAAAATTCGTTCCAGATAAAAACAAGCCCTCATACTGTTCTGTCCTCCCTACACAGGCCCTGGGGCGTATGAAGATTGCCAGGCAGCAAACCTTTATCCACTGTATAAGACACCAACAACATATGGAGTCGCATAAAACAAAATCTTTATTGGATAGATAAAAATGTAAAAATACAAAAAATACAAAAGATTGTCTCCAAAAAAACAGATCCCTACAAAGGGTAGATATTATCTTATGTTGGCAACACCTAGCCATAAG
The DNA here is from genome assembly GCF_048569485.1 of Anomaloglossus baeobatrachus. NCBI lineage: Eukaryota > Metazoa > Chordata > Amphibia > Anura > Aromobatidae > Anomaloglossus > Anomaloglossus baeobatrachus. The sequence goes on from NC_134364.1 coordinate 117,661,467, forward strand.
ACTCCCCGTGTAGTATAAATAATGACTACAGCTGGACCAGCCAATAATAATCATATAGTGAATTATACAATTAATGCATGAAAAATATATTTAGTAAAGTCACGAAGTAGAAACACAAGTGTGTTAAGAGATGCCAAATAGAAGTCACATTATGAACACATAACTGTACAAAAGAAGGTCCTATGGTAACACGCAATATACCTATGAGGGAGTCAGCAGGAAAAAAGTAATGGCGTCCCACACACCCAACGTACGTTTCGTATTACCGATGCTTCTTCCCACTCTTATTGATTGTGTTATTGGTGTTGTTGGTACTTTATCCACTATAGTAATAAGGAGACTGTTGCTTGAAGGAAGTCTTTATTTATTGAACATTAGTAGATGTTTGCTAGGTGAAACTGGAATAATAAGATATGTACAATCAGTACATGTATAATATAACAGGAAACATACATACATACAGAGCATAACAATATACATACAGATGTAAGGTAGCTTAAATCTAATTTAATACATGCAGCTATCTAACATGGTGAAAGTCCAGAGCTGCAGATGGCAACAAAAACATATATTTCCTTACCAGCAATGCTATCACAGAGGGGATAAAATGGAGAATGTCCTCAGCTTGTGAGTCTTCAGAAATTGGAGGCTTCCTACCCAGAATGCACCGTAAAGGGGAGGAGAAAGGAATCATGAAACACAAGGCTGGTGCTACTAAAGGTTGGTCACTAGAGGAACCTAAAGTACAACCTAGTAAAGGAAACATTAGTCTACAGCAAACAACAATGAAAAACACGGAATGAATGCAGAACACATACGGCTATGTCACTCAAAAATAATAATATGGCTCCTAAACTAAGGCAAGGGGAACGTGAAATTGCAAAAGTAAACATTTTCTGGTCTGTAAAGGGTCAAATAACCCATATGGGCCTTTTAATTTAGTGATAACTTTTATGCTTTTTCCAAGGGGGTGTTAATCAAAGTATTCCTCAGGGGCATGTCTTTAGAGTGCACTGCATGAATAACGCCCCCTTGGTAAATACTATGAAATTGGCTTTTTCTCTGGAACTATTTGGTTGATTAAAGATTAGATAAAAATTGAGTTATCTGTAATAAGAACAAAAACTAGTCACTTTTAACTTTTTAACAAGTCCTGTTTAAAGAACATGGTCACCTTTCTGAAGAATGAATAGTTTTTATGTAGTGTTCTACTTTTATGTTGTATTTAACACCTTAGTGACACCAATATGTCTAACCTGAGATATAAGAGAATATGATCCCCCGCCACAGGTGAAAATGTAGCAGTGGTCGGCTGTACACTATAGCAGACATCCTGCAGAATCAGCCACGATCAGTATTGGAACCGAAGATGGTCATTTAACCCCTTGGATGCTGCTGTTAATAGTGTGTGCAGCATCTAGATGGTTAACAGAATTCCCACTTTCAACCAATTGGAACCCTGAGATCATGATGACGTGATCCTGATGTTTGTCATTGCCAAATAATAGTCTTAGAGTCCGGCAGTTGTTCAGAAGTTAGCCACATTTTTCTTTCTAGTCATGCCACTTTGCATTAATTCCTAAAAAGCAGTTGAAGGGTTAATAAACTACCTGCCAGCAGTTTCGAATTTCTTTAGGGGGGCTGTTTTAAAGATGATATCACTTTGGGGGATTTTCTAATATATAGGTCCTCCAAAATTCACTTGAACACTGAATAAGACCCTAAAAAAATAGGTTTTGGAAATTTCCTCTAAAAAATGAAACATTGCTGCTACATTTTTAAACCTTCTAACATGTTAACAACATAAAATTACATTTTAATGGTTTTGATGTAAAACAGACATCAGGTAAATGATATTTATTAAATATTTTGAGTAGAGTGACTATCTGAATTAAAGGGATAATCAATTAAGTTTAAAAATTGCAACATTTTTGACAAATTTTGGAATTTTTTATAAAAAAACAAAAAAACATATCGTCCTAAACTTACCATTAACATAAAGTATAAAGTGTCGTGAAAAAACAGTTTTAACATCATTGGGATGTGCTAAAGCTTGATCAGATTTGAAAAATTTGGCCCGGTCAGGCAGGGGCTTGGAGGATGAAACTCTCTCTGATAATACTTTACTTGCTTCCCAGAAATCTAAAATGTGTCCAAAATTATGAAGACAGTGGAAAAGAGAGAATAGTACTGGATAACATCGGCCCAAACACTTCAGCTCTACAGAAGGGTCACCATTGTTTTCTGAAAGAGTCCCCCAATTGCACTAAAGACTGTCTCGCTACATCCAGCCACTACCACCAACCTACAATGAACAGATCCAATGGACAGTTACCACCTCGTGGAGGTGACGCACATCCGCATCAAAAGTGCTGCCACTGCAGTCAAGAGCGCAAATTAAGTTACACGGGACCACAACTGCCAGGACATGAGGATAGGAAGACACTGTGCTCTCATCAATCCAGTGTTAATACCTCCACAGACGTCTCACATCAGACCACGGACTGTATTTGGAAGCAGTGGGCAAATGACCGGAGGGCCACGCAGACAATGCAACATCATGTAGTAACTGTAAGGTAAATTAAAACATTACGCAATATATAATACGGTCTAATACCTCGCTTTCTCATTGTCAAAAAAGTGATTTAAAGCATGCCTCGAGTTTCGCCAACTTCGGCTTCACCCAGGGTATTGTCATGATCAATGCCTGGCTCAGTCGCTGCTGAGCCATTGTATGTATCCTTTTTCCAGGGTTACATGTTATGGGAGGGGCTTATTCTGTTCTGCCTTGTTCTGGAGATTAGGTTGCTATATCTTGGTGCTGCTACCTCAGGAACGCTGCCTGTTGTGAATTCCATCAGAGATGGTGCTGTCCCTGGGAGTGTTTCTGGACTCCCTCTGGTGGCTAGTGCTGGTAGTGAGTCTAATTCTGCATCTGTCGCTCAGACAGGTGTAAAAGATGATTGCTGTTTCAGGTAGCCTATTGAGTCCAGCCTGGGGGTATAAAGGAAAGCTGTCTCTGTCTAACCTTTGCCGGTGATAATTGTTTTGCCTCATGGGAAGATGTCCTGAATCTTTGTCCTCCAGCTTTTTGGCTTTTTGCCTGCTCTTTAGGTTTTTGTTTTACTTTTTGAGACTTTTTTACATTCTCCAGGAATGCTGTCAACAGCGGTTTTTCTTTCCATTGTATCGGATCTGTTCTCATGTCATCCTGAGTCTGCAGCAATGTCTGATAAGTATTTTGCTCTCTTGGTCTGGGCTTGGTTGGGGCTGAATTTGCACTGAAGGGCTTTTCTGCTTGATTTATGCCTTTTCCTAAACCTGTGTTTAAGAATATTATCCTTTGTTTCTTGCTGGTGAATAAGTGCTTTTCCTGCACCATTTTTGGAGAGCCATTTATTCTCAGCAAGAAAGGGAGTTGTTACTCCCTGTCTGATCAGGATTTGTATTTTTTTTTCTTGTGTTTTTTGTAGTTATGTTTTTTTTCTATTACATTTGCCCTTTCCATTTAAATGTATTTGGACAAGAGTTCCTGATATAGTGGGTGGAAGATCATGTGATCTTTAAGGGAATATTTTTTATTATCAGATATTGGTATTTTTTCAGGGTTTTTGCTGGCTACAACCAGTAATCTAGCCTATCCTTTTGTATGTTAGCTAGCAGGGCCTCACTTTGCTTAAGAAAAAGTATGTGTTCAGCTCACCTGTGTCTGTGCACGGCAATCCTGCAGGAGTGCAACATGGTCCGCTGTGCTGGCCAGTTCAGCTCAGAGAGAAGTCAAAGGGAGAGAGAGGAAGTTGGACCCGGCACGTGTACAAATGATAAAAAAATCTTCTTTATTTGCCAATGTTAAAAACACATGAACACACCAAACACAGGGTAAAAAAAGAACATGAGCAGCTTCACACGTTTCGGACTTGGGTATTAAAAACAAAAAAAGTCCTTAGTCATAAGTCTTATAACTAAGGACTTTTGTTGCTTTTAATACCCCAGTCTGAAACGCGTCAACCTTCCCATGTTCTTTTTTGACCCTGCATTTGGTGTGTTAATGTGTTTTTAACATTTTCAAACAAAGAAGATTTTTTTTATTATTTCTACACGTGTCGGGTCCAACTTCCTCTCTCTCCCTTGGACTCCTCACTTTGCTTAACCCTATACTTTCCATCTGTGTGTTGTTTTTTATTACATCACCGTCGTTATATGTTGGGGTTTTTTTTACCTTCATCTGGGGCTCTTCCGAGGCAAGTCAGGATTTCTCATTTTATCTTTGAAGTTAGCTAGTTCTCAGGTGGCGACGAGGCGTCTAGGTTGGTTAGGAACACTTCACCGCTACTTCTAGTTATGTTGTTGTAGTCAGGGGATTGCAGCCAGCTAAGTTTCCAACTACTCTTTGTGCATTATCATCAACCTTTTAATGGGATTTTTGTAGATCTTTATGTGGTCTCCTGACCAGAATAGGTGCCAGTAATAGTTCCTGCTCTGCAGTGTGCGTGTCTGGCTCCCGTGAGTGTTCTCTGATCCGTCCTACCTCCCAGCCGCCTCCCCAACACTGCTTGTCTGTCTTGTTTCCCCTGACTTCCTGATCCCGTCCTGTGACTTTTACGTCCCTGAATGTGGTTTTTGACCTCCTGGCTTCTGACCTTGCTTTGTTGTACCTCACTTCGGCTTTGCTTCTCCCTTCTGACATTGATGTTACTTCCTGGTTCCCGACCTTTGGCTTGCACCTGACCACGATTTGCTTCTCCCCTGGTATTTTACGAGACATCTTGGTACTGACTTGGCCTGCTGACTACTCTATTGCTTTTGCGCTCTCTAGTGGGTTTATCTGCTCACTGCATCTAGGAGCAGTTTCTCCAGCCAGCTTCAGTGCTCCCATTAGTGAAGCATGACAGGTGTATATATATAAAAGGAAAAACTCCACTATATATTTCATCTTAGAAGTTAGATCTGTTTTTCTTGATAGGTGGGTGCACTGGATCTCTTCCTAGTTCCAAAATAATTTTTCCAATAATCTGCCACACCATAGAATAAACTTCAACCGGAGCATGGCTAACTAATAACCCCTACTACCATTTATACTAATCATCTGTGCCCATTCCAAATAAATAGACATAAAAATTCTCAAAATTGCATTTTCATTATACTACCACGGTTTTGCATGTATTTTTACTCTGTAGGCATAACATGAATCTAAACCATTGGATAAATGTCATCGTATCCAATGGATTAGATTTAATTTTTGGGTGATTGCATTCAGAATGAGTATAGATACCTAGAAAACAGTGGTAGTATAATGAAAATGCAATTTTGATAACTTTTTAATGTCTGTGTTTCAGCTATTTGGCATGAACATTGACTGTTGGTATAAATGGTAGGAAGGGTGATTAGTTGGTCGCACTCCAGATGAAGCTGAAGTTGGCGAAACCCAAGTCAGGCTTGGTACATTTTTAAAACTGTTTTTAATTAATGTTTTGACAATGAGAATGAGGGAAATAATTCCCCAATGAGAAGTGTAGGAAATAAAAAAAGTAATCTGGAATTTGGGAATGCCAGAAAGTGGCACCCCTTGATTGCTGGATCTCGTAAACTCCTTGTATGCACATTACGATATTATGTGATTTATATTTGGAGTGTAAACAGCTTTGCTATTGGAAAGATTATTTAAGTGACTTCTCTAATTGATTGTGTCTGTTTTTATTTATTCTTTATTTCTTTATTACATACTAATATTGTGTTTTATTTTGAAGACATGATAAAGCATTCAGGATGCCAAAAAGGTATGTATGAAATACCCATCTATATCAATATAACACATCTCTTTAAAGGGGTTGGTTGTTTTGGAAAAATTTTGTTTGAAGGCTCTACTCTTCACACCTCTGTCCCATCAGCAATTAACTGTAATTTGTTAATGGCCACTGTATAAAGTTTTCTATCCTGCAGTGACTCGGTGGTTGGCCCTGGTGCTTTGCTTTCTGACACACGTCCAACTGAAGCAAGGCAGTGACTGGGATCAATAGGCCCCTTGGCGATCTTCAGCTCATGGAGCGCTTACCTTTTCCTGCCGGATGCCACATCCTCGCCACCTCTGCGTTGCCTGCAGCAGTGTGATCAGGTCGCAGAGTGATAACCTCATCACTCTGCTGCACACTGGGCCACGGGATGACTCATCCTGCTCTGATCTACTGACCTTGCATCCACCACATGGCTAATTTCCATGCAATTCCCTAGAAAGGCTTTGCATGCAATTTAATTGTGTGCAGTGGCTGAAGTGGCACTGCTGGGCTCCTCTGCTGCTGTTGTGACTGGGGCCCGTTGAAAAGGAGGGCCTGGCTAGGGCCCAGGGCTTAATAAAGCTAAGTAATTACCCCGGGCCTAGCTGGGCCCCCCTCTTTACTGGGCCCCATACACCAGTCATGGTTGTCATGCCTTGATTGCCTCATTATAATGTCTGTGCCCCTACAACACCCAGTGTGCACACTCGTGCAGGAGCAGAGTACATCTGCCTTCAGAGCAGAATGCTACAGAGAACTGGACCTTAGCACATGCAGAAACCCCTTCAGACCTGGCCAATTTTTCATTTTTGCATTTAGACTTTGTTCTTCCTTTTCTTCTAAGAGCCATAACTTTTTCATAACATAGCAAAACCAAACTTACTTTTTTAATTTATTTTTTTTAAGGGGTAAAAATAATTCTGTCGATTTGTTTTTTTTTCAATTATTTTGTTTTGGGTCACCATCTTTCAAGACTCGTAATTTTTGTTATACTTCCACAGATGAGCAGCGTCTGCATATTTTCTGTATTTTTTTAATTTTTCATAGAGGAAAAGGAACATGATTCAAATTTTTATATTTTTCTTTGTTTTACAATTAGAAATCTTTTTTTTTTAATTTTTTTTTATTTTTAGGTCCCTTAATAGACTTAAACTTGCCATTGTCCATTGAAGACAGTATTGCAGTATATAGTGTAAACCATGGTCTCCTTTGAAGCTCAACATATAGCTGAGCTTCAAAGGAATACCAAGGTGGCATTGCGGCCCGAAGACACCCGGCTACCATAGTAGCTCATCGGCATCCCGTGATAACTTTGAGATAAACTGATGAGAACACCGGCCACCACAACCCCATCTTTAAATGTCTTCTACAATCTGTATCACATGCACATGTCATCTGTCATAGTTTGCATTGCATTAAGTATTCATGTTATTGTGATTTGCTTACAGCTATTCTCAGCTGATAACAGAATGGCCTCTACCCATCTTGGCAGTCGGTTTGATTCTCATACTGGTGTGTACTTTGGCAGGCCTTCTGGTTGACCCAATGCCAGACTTCTCCAACCCTTTCATGGTGAGTGTTTTCCAGCTGGAAACTACACATTGAAGAAGACCTGTCACTTTTTAAAAAAAATTAAGTTAAATATCTCGTAAAAATCCTTGAGATGCCATCATTCATTTTCCATTTTATGCTGTGTCACTACATTGAAGAGTTATTCAAATTTGTTGCTTTTGGAGAGCAGTATGTGATGTTATAAAAAAAATAGATACTTTATAAAAATCTGCAAAATTCCCTGATTCTGACTCTCTTTTCCGTTTTGCTCTGCGTTGCTCCATTACGGAGATATTCACATTTGATGCTTTTGGAGCGCAACATGTAAAATCTCTGTTTGCAGCCCAACTAGGCGTTTCTTCAGAGTCTTCTCTGGGGCGTGCGCTTTACAGTTTAGTGATGTCTGAGACTGCAAGATCAACCATTGAGCTGTGATTGGCAGGAAGTGGGAGGAAGAGGTGACAGCACATTACCCCAGAGAAGACTTGTCATGGTCAGACTCGAATATGCTCTGCTGCGACTTCAAAGCATGGTAATGTATATTATTGATTTTGTTCCTGAAGAAGGGGTTATACAGCTCCGAAACGTGTAGAACAATAAAATCAGATGTCTTAATCCCCATTGATCTTCAGTGATATTCTTGTGGCAGCACGGATTAACCCTTTTCTTCCATCTCCTCCAACATGACTTCAAACCTGACAGGGACATGATTCCTCTGTGCAGAGCATCTTGCCTTTAAAGATGCTCTGCTGCACTTTCCTGTGTTACTGAGCTAGCAGCTTGATTGACAACGTAGGATTCAATGTTGGTGCTGATTACTCAGGTGTCCCATCTTCCTGGTAATTGCTCAGGCTTCTTTACTGATCATGCTCGCCCAGAACCTTGCCAGTTGTATTCTCTGGTTCTGCATTGTGCTGTTGGTGTGTGTCTCTGTTCTGATCTTGGTTTTCTGACTCCAGACTGTTATTTGACTCCCGTTTGACTGCTCCCTGTTATTTTCGTGACCTCCTGCCTTTTGACCTCGGACCGTTTCCTGACCACGTCTCTGTTTTCCCCTGAACGTATTACGTGCTCTCCTGGTATTCTGACCCTCAGATATTGCCCTGACCACACCTCTGTTTACTCAGTGTGATCCTACATGTCCTCCTGTTACCAGTCCCCAACTTTCCTGACTACTCTACTGTCTATACTATCCCTACGTAGTGACTGCATTACAAGACTCTAAAGAAATGCCCAGTTGCGCTACAAGTAGAGATTTCACATGCTGTGCTCCAAAAGCAACGAATGTGAATATCTCTGCAAAGTAGCAACGCTGTAAAAAACAGAAAAAAGCACCAGAATCAGGGATTTTTACAGGATATTTATTTATCTTTTTTAGCAGGTGACAGGTCATGTTTAAAGGGTTATGAGAAAGACACATTTTGGATTCTATTCACCAATTAATCCTTTAGTTTATATTGCAAGTAAAAATAGTAAATTTCCAGAAAATAGACCTAATCTATATAAAAGTGTCCAAAATCAGCTGACAAATACAAATCCATATGTATGAAGACCCTATAGATGCATTTTTATTCACCCTAAAAAATGTCACCTATATAGTTAAAGGTGTGACCTGCCAAGAAATATTTACATCAGTTATTTAAATTGAGAAGAATTATGATTGTAATATAAATTATACAAAAATGTCATTTTTGAATTGTAAACCGATTTTTTACATTTTACAGGGATTTGAGCCCAGAGATACTGACATTGGAAGAAAATTAACAACCTGGAAAAATATACAGAGCAGCACTGGCTACAAAAAGGTTTTATCTGTCTATCCACAGGGTGAGAAAAGCAGGTATAGGAGAATTAGTATATCCATATCCTAATCAAGCCGGAAATGGTTATTATGTAATATGTAACTTAAAGGGAAGCATCGTCCCCCAACTGTTCATAGGGTCATGTTCCTCTCCGAAATATCATGTCATCCTTTACCTTTAGTGATGCAATCTGTTTCTCCTTGACTGATAAATTTGAAATTTGCTGTTTTAATGCATATGCAAATTAGACTAAAGAGCTCTGAGTGTGATCAGAGCACTTCCCAGGCCTCTGCGGTGTGATCAGAGCACTTCCCAGGCCTCTGCGGTGTGATCAGAGCACTTCCCAGGCCTCTGCGGTGTGATCAGAGCACTTTCCAGGCCTCTGCGGTGTGATCAGAGCACTTCCCAGGCCTCTGCGGTGTGATCAGAGCACTTTCCAGGCCTCTGCGGTGTGATCAGAGCACTTCCCAGGCCTCTGCGGTGTGATCAGAGCACTTCCCAGGCCTCTGCGGTGTGATCAGAGCACTTCACAGGCCTCTGCGGTGTGATCAGAGCACTTCACAGGCCTCTGCTGTATAATCAGAGCACTTCCCAGGCCTCTGCTGTATAATTAGAGCACTTCCCAGGCCTCTGCGATGTGATCAGAGCACTTCCCAGGCCTCTGCTGTATAATCAGAGCACTTCCCAGACCTCTGCTGTATAATTAGAGCACTTCCCAGGCCTCTGCTGTATAATCAGAGCACTTCCCAGACCTCTGCTGTATAATCAGAGCACTTCCCAGACCTCTGCTTTATAATCAGAGCACTTCCCAGGCCTCTGCTGTATAATCAGAGCACTTCCCAGACCTCTGCTGTATAATCAGAGCACTTCCCAGACCTCTGCTGTATAATCAGAGCACTTCCCAGACCTCTGCTTTATAATCAGAGCACTTCCCAGGCCTCTGCTGTATAATCAGAGCACTTCCCAGACCTCTGCTTTATAATCAGAGCACTTCCCAGGCCTCTGCTGTATAATCAGAGCACTTCCCAGGCCTCTGTTGTATAATCAGAGCACTTCCCTGGCCTCTGCTGTATAATTAGAGCACTTCCCAGGCCTCTGCGATGTGATCAGAGCACTTCCCAGGCCTCTGCTGTATAATCAGAGCACTTCCCAGACCTCTGCTGTATAATTAGAGCACTTCCCAGGCCTCTGCTGTATAATCAGAGCACTTCCCAGACCTCTGCTGTATAATCAGAGCACTTCCCAGACCTCTGCTTTATAATCAGAGCACTTCCCAGGCCTCTGCTGTATAATCAGAGCACTTCCCAGACCTCTGCTGTATAATCAGAGCACTTCCCAGACCTCTGCTGTATAATCAGAGCACTTCCCAGACCTCTGCTTTATAATCAGAGCACTTCCCAGGCCTCTGCTGTATAATCAGAGCACTTCCCAGGCCTCTGCTGTATAATCAGAGCACTTCCCAGACCTCTGCTGTATAATCAGAGCACTTCCCAGACCTCTGCTGTATAATCAGAGCACTTCCCAGACCTCTGCTGTATAATCAGAGCACTTCCCAGGCCTCTGCTGTATAATCAGAGCACTTCCCAGACCTCTGCTGTATAATCAGAGCACTTCCCAGACCTCTGCTGTATAATCAGAGCACTTCCCAGACCTCTGCTTTATAATCAGAGCACTTCCCAGGCCTCTGCTGTATAATCAGAGCACTTCCCAGGCCTCTGCTGTATAATCAGAGCACTTCCCAGACCTCTGCTGTATAATCAGAGCACTTCCCAGACCTCTGCTGTATAATTAGAGCACTTCCCAGGCCTCTGCTGTATAATCAGAGCACTTCCCAGGCCTCTGCTGTATAATCAGAGCACTTCCCAGACCTCTGCTGTATAATTAGAGCACTTCCCAGGCATCTGCAGTGTGATCAGAGCACTTCCCAGACCTCTGCTGTATAATTAGAGCACTTCCCAGGCCTCTGCAGTGTGATCAGAGCACTTCCCAGACCTCTGCTGTATAATAAGAGCACTTCCCAGACCTCTGCTGTATAATCAGAGCACTTCCCAGACCTCTGCTGTATAATCAGAGCACTTCCCAGGCCTCTGCGGTGTGATCAGAGCACTTCTCAGGCCTCTGCTGTATAATCAGAGCACTTCTCAGACCTCTGTGCTGTGATCAGAGCACTTCTCAGACCTCTGTGGTGTGATCAGAGCACTTCTCAGACCTCTGTGGTGTGATCAGAGCACTTCTCAGGCCTCTGCGGTGTGATCAGAGCACTTCCCAGGCCTCTGCGGTGTGATCAGAGCACTTCTCAGGCCTCTGCGGTGTGATCAGAGCACTTCCCAGGCCTCTGCGGTGTGATCAGAGCACTTGTACCAAGATTGTGGATTACATAGGGACAGGATGGGTGACATATGGGGACAAAGATGGGGGATTATATAGGGACAGGATACATGACATATGGGAACTAAGATGGGGGATTACATAGGGACAAGGATGGATGACATCTGGGGACCAAGATGAGGATTATATGAGGAGCAGGATGGATGACATATGGGGATCAAAATGGGGGACTATACAGGGACCAGGATGAGGGATTATACAATGACAAGGACAGAAAACATACAGTATGTGGACCAAGATTGGGGTTTATTGGGAACCAAGATGGGGGACATATGAGAACCAGGATAAAAGACATATGAGGACCAGGATGGATGACATGACATGTAAGTACATTATAACATAAAGGGGTCAGAATGGGGGACAGGAAGGGACCCAAGATAGAGGACATTATTACAGGAAGGGGCCCAAGATAGAGGACATTATTACAGGAAGGGGCCCAAGATAGAGGACATTATTACAGGAAGGGGCCCACAATGGAGGACATTATTACAGGAAGGGGCCCACAATGGAGGACATTATTACAGGAAGGGGCCCACAATGGAGGACATTATTACAGGAAGGGGCCCAAAATAGAGGACATTATTACAGGATGGGAGACATAATTACAGAAGAGGGCGATGATGGAGGAAATTATTACAGGATAACAATTGATTCCAAGCTTATTAGTATCGTAGTAACCCTTATTAGTTTGTATGGGAGTATTAGTGTGGCCCTCGCTTCAGCTTAGATGTTTCTGGGAATCCGTTTATGGCCAGCGAGGACAAAAGAAAAACAGGCACAAGACTTCTAATAATCTCCAAGAGCTTCAAAGAGTGTTCATATATTTATACCCTTCATGAATTTAGCCGTTTCTTACGTAAATTCACTGTTTATTTGTCCTGGTAGTGAGAACTGTAGTTTTGTGTATTTTTGCAGCTTGGATGACTTTGATTTTAGCAGAAGAAATGAGAATCTGTTTCAAGTAACTAAAAGAGACACTCGTCATCGGAGAATGGTGGAGCAGAAAGACGGAGTGGACGGCTTTTTTTGTGGATACCCATGTAAGTGTTGACTCATAATGAGGATGAGATCTGAGGCAAAAATAAAATAGGTCACAAAAATAATGTGAATGTCATGATGACCATGGGATAGCGAGGAACAGGGGCTCCTAAGCTGTCCCTCAAGCTGGGGGACCCTATGCCATTCCTATCCTCAGGGATACTCCTGATGGTGGAGAGGCTTGAATCTCCTTCCTGGCCCTGCTCCTGACCAGCACTGATCTGATTCCCCCAGCCCCCAAGGAGCGACAGCACAGGACTGTGAGGAAACCCACCGATAAAGACAGACGAGGGAAAACCAAAACTCTGTCACACAAAGGTAAAATCAATAAGAGATTCAGGAGGAAAAACAAGAGCAGGAAGGAAGCTACAAAACAACAGGGATAAACTCCACAGCTGCACCAAACAATAAGCACCACTTTCACCAGAAAGTCTGGGAAACCACACCTCACAGACCAACATAGAATAAATTATAGCTAGCACAGGTGGAAGGTTTCCGCCAGCATAAATAGGAGGGGAGCAGATGTGATAGGTCTCCCCACAAAATGTGACCAAAGGAGCAAGCAGAGATTAACTCTTGCTAGCCTGTCTATGAATCAGCACTCAGCAGGTTGATCCCACACACTAAAGAAATCATCAGGCAGAGTGTCAGAATCTGCAATTTGAACAGCGCCCAACACCGCCATGACAGTCAGCGAAGTGTGGGCAAAACTCTGTGTGACATCGGATCGATGTTCTGCATAATTGATTTTTGACTTATAATCCCTCAACACCCAAACAAGCAGTGGCGCACTAACTTGAAGACCTTCTATTGCCTTATATCGCAACATCTAAGAGGGCACTGTTCGGATTAGTAGTGCGATATTGCTGATCTGAACTGTTAATTAAATGGGAGCACTCTTCCCCCTGTTGGGGAGCAGTGCCTTCCTGACAAAGATCATTGAAATAACTCATTAACATACAACAAACTTATTTAATAATTTACATTTCAAGCCTTATTTATTTAGTTGGCACCTCTTTCCAAGTGCAGTCTCTAACCCCAAGACCCCATCTAATATATAAGGCTGAATGTGTGTGTATGTGTGTGTGTGTGTGTATATGTGTGTGTGCATCCGCACCGTCGCAGCTACAGCCACAAAAGTTAGCACACTCACACTTCTGGACCCCGAGAGCGTCGTAGGCTATGTTTTGAGGGGAAATTTAAACCCTGCTCTTTACAGTTATTCGCCAAAAAACCTGCCTCCATTAAAGCGAATGGAGCTGGGAGCCACAGTGCAGCCAGAACTTCAGAAGAATGCGCAGCCACGCCCTTATATGGAATGTTGGCGTGTCACAATGCAGCCAGGGAAAGAGACAGACACAGACAGGGAAAGAGGCAGACACAGACAGGGTAAGAAACAGACATAGACAGGGTAAGAGACAGACACAAAGAGACAGACACAGACAAAGAGACAGACTGACAGGGAAAGAGACAGACAGGGAAAGAGAGGGAAAGAGAGAGACAGGTTAAGAGACAGACACAGACAGGTAAAGAGACAGACACAGACAAAAAGACAGACAGACACAGGGAAACAGACAGACAGGGAAAGAGAGGGAAAGAGAGACAGAGAAAGAGAGGGAAAGAGACAGACAGGGAAAGTGACAGAGATAGATAGACAGACAAGGAAAGAGATAGATAGATAGACAGACAGACAGGGAAAGAGACTTAGACAGAGGGAGAAGAGGCAGAGACAGTCAGAGACAGACAGGGAAAGAGACAGACAGACAAAGAGATAGAGAGAGACGGGGAAAGAGACAGACAAAGATAGAGAGAGACAGACAGATATATACAGAGGGGGAGACAGACAGAGAATGGGAGAGAAACAGAGAGACAGTTAATATCCCGGGCGTTAATACATTCTATTTATACATTCTATCCCGGGAATGTTAATACATTCTATTTTGTTAACAGCAGTTATTAACCAGGGCAAAGCCGGGTAGTACAGCTAGTAACCTATAAATGTGATATCACTCACTGCCCATTGAAGAAATTAGTTCTTTTTCATAGAAATGTGTCTTTTTTTCTAGCCAAGAGCTACTCGCAACTGGTATTCATGTCCAAAACGGCAGGAAGTTTATGGAACCTGCAAGCAATTCAATCCATGTGTCGTATTGAAAAAGAGAAGGTCAGTAACATATTGTGCACCACCTTGTTCCTTGAAAGCGGATCGGTCACCACATTTCACAATACAATTTTCACGATGGAACTTCAGGTGTCACACCAGGTTCGAGAGGACTCCCGGCGAGAGACACATCATAGAGGGAACACCAGGGTAACAATACAATGGAAGGTTCTGGTGCTGGAGAGAGGATAGTGGGGTCACCTCCTAACACTCACCTGAGACTGATCCCTGCAGTCCCTAACTTACCTAGACGGGTCCTTTCTACCTTGCGCCGATCACGTGCCTAGACCCTTGCTGGCCCTGAACTCACCCTGGCTAGTGAAGGCCATCGAGATGCTAGTCTCGACACTGCAAGAAGACAACACGAGGTAGATAAGACACAACAAAAAGTTCTGGTAGTTTTTTCAGCAGGAACTTCAAGAAACAACAATACAGCTGTGCAGAGATGAGTTCCTTCAACATGGACAGCATAGGTATGAGCTATAGCCGGCATAGGGAGGAGTGATAAGCGGATATTTATAGCAGAAGGGAGTGGCTGCAGCTGAGGATACAACTACCTGTTAGATCACTGCAGGATAGAAATGAGCCTTAACCCCTTCAGTACCAGATGGAATTAAATACGGTCCATCTCAGAGTAAACAATGAGCGGTCACTAAAGCAGATCAACTACACACTGTGACTTTCTGAGCCCAGATTCCCCCCCGAGATCACATCAGGTTGTGACACACTCGTGACAACAATATGCATACATGATTGAATAGATATCTTAGACCTGATAGCAAAAGGCTGTAAAATCTTTTACAAAAGTTTAAATTCATTCTTCGCCCACCTAACTTGACCAAAGATCGCTCTAGGTCACCGCGTCATTGCAGCGTTTGGAGGGCGAGCTACAAGTTTCCAAGGGTGCAACAAGCAAGTCGCCATGTAGCCCTAATAAACACTCACCTTCTCATGCACGGCTCTATTCATCTGTATGGGACCTTGCTCTTAATGGGTGGATGTGCCATAAATATGAAACTTTCAATATATGACCACAGTGTTTTGTTTTTTTTTTCTTGCAGATCCGTTCACATCCCACTTTCTCAGAGCTTTGCGAACGCAATGAGAATAAAGAATGCTGTCCCAGCTGGTCTCTTGGAAACTACATATCCGTAATGTACAACCGGTCTTCTTGCCTTGAAATCACCCAGAGTGACATCACCCACACGTTGGTCCTCCTGCGTTCCTGCGCACCGGATTACCACCGCGGAGCTCTGACCCCTTCCTGCATAGGTTCCCGTACCGAGAGGGAGAAACATTCTCAGTGTGCCAAAGTGCCTGAAAAGTGCACGCGATCCAGCGCAGTCTACCAGCTGCTCCATTTTCTTGTCGATAAGGACTTTTTAAGCCCCCAAACTACAAATTACCAGGTCCCATCTCTAAAATACAGCTTGCTGTTTTCACCGGCCAAAAAAGGTCCATCAATGATGGACATTTATGTGGACAACTTGCAGTCTCGGGAACTTTTTGATAATTTTACAGCGATCAGTGGAATGGACTTGGGGCTAAAGCATAAACTTTTCCAGCACTACCTTGTCATGGATACTGTGTATCCCGTCCTGGCAATATTGTCTATTTTTCTAAGTATGTCTTTTTACCTACGTTCCTTTTTTATCACTTTTATGGTCTTGACATCGGTTGTCGGCTCATTGCTGATTTCCTTCTTTTTCTACAAACTGGTTTTTAGAATGACTTTCTTTCCCTTTGTTAACCTGATTGCCGTCATCATCCTCAGTAGCATTTGTGCTAATCACACTTTTGTCTTCTTCGACCTTTGGAATCTCAGCAAGATACAACACGCGGCCGCCGGCATGCAACAATGGGTAAAGCAAACTATGCACCATTTTGTATATCTTATGTTGGTATCTTGTTTGACCACTGGAGCTGCTTTCTATGCCAGTTACATGAGTAGCGTTACCTCAATCCGATGCTTCTCCATTTACATGGGAACATCTGTACTAATCAACATGACATTCATGATCACGTGGTTGCCCGCCACCATGGTCCTTTATGAGCGATACGTTCGTGTCAACTGCATCTACAAATCTGAAGATTACTGGAACAGTAACGGACATAAAAGAATTTTTTCTAATTTTTACCAAAAACTTCGAAGCACACACGCCACCTTGTCTGAAACATCAAAACTACTTTTCGAGAAGCTCCTTCCATGTGGAGTGATAAAGTTCCGGTACATTTGGATTTGTTGGTTTGCTGCCCTGGCAGCCGGTGGGGCCTATATTGCTTGTGTCAACCCGAAATTAAAATTGCCATCTTCAGATGTGTCATCGGTTCAGGTGTTTCGGCTAAGCCACCCGTTTGAGAGATACGATGCTGAATACTGCCACCAGTTCATGTTTGAACGTCAAGAACATGGAGAAGGTCAATATATGCCAATTACACTCATATGGGGTGTTAAGCCTTTGGATAACGGAGACCACCTTAATCCAGACATTAATGGAACGCTCATCAGGGATACTACCTTTAGCATCCAAAGTACCGATAGCCAGAGATGGCTTATGGAACTTTGTCAAAAGGTGAAAAACCAAAGTTTTTACTTCGCCGATCAGGATAAAAAGCCAAACATCTGCTTCATGGAAGATTTCCACCGATGGATGGAAAGTCGTCAGTGCTCACAGAGTGACCAAAATCATAACCTGTGCTGTAACCAATTTTCCTTTCCATATTCAAGTGATTTACTCCTCCACTGCATAAAAATGATGGTCACGGAACAAGGAGGCAGCGGTCCTGAGACCTATGATATTGGACCCAGATTTGATGGTGACGGTAACTTGTCTGCTTTGGTTCTGGAGTTCCAGACAACATATCACTACAGTTTCAATTATAGCAAAACCAAGAAATTCTTCAATACATTAAACACGTGGCTCATAAACGAGTTAAAGAACGCTCCTCAGGGGCTGCAGAGTGGATGGTTTACAAGTAACCTCTCTTTGTTTAACCTCCAGCACACGCTGAGTACGGAAGTCATGATGATCACAGGCTTTGCCGTGGCCATCTCATTCGTAGTTCTTCTGTTGACTACATGGAACGTCTTGCTCAGTTTATTCTCAGTGGCTGCAATAGGCGGTTCGGTTTTAGTAACCGTTGGTCTCCTAGTTCTTTTGGAATGGCAACTAAATGTTGTGGAATCCTTATTTGTTTCGGCTGCCGTTGGCCTCTCAGTTGACTTCACGGTCAATTATTGCATTTCCTACCATTTATGTCCACACTCTGACCGCCTCAGTCGTGTGGCATTCTCCTTAAAGCAAATGAGTTGCGCAACAGCAATGGGAGCCTCCACCATGTTTTCTGCTGGGGTAATCATGCTGCCAGCCACGGTGTTGGCATACCGGAAATTGGGAATATTCGTAATGATAATTAAATGCATTAGCTGTGGCTTTGCCACTTTCTTTTTCCAATCACTTTGCTGCTTTTTTGGCCCAGAAAAGAACTGTGGACAAATACTGTGGCCTTTTACCAACGTCTTAAAGGACTGTCCTAATGATCCAAGGCTAAATGGTACTTTTGCTTGTGGTGGGAACGAGAAACAGAACAGGCTTAGGAAAGTTCAAGAATCAAACATAGAAAATGAACAATATGAGCTTCAGCCTTTAGCCAGGAACCTAAGTGATAGTTTTGACAACAGTACGACAACTAGTAAACTCTCTAAACGCCCATCAATCGTATCAGAGGATATGCAGTTATCGGAGAATAAGTGCCATAGAGTAGTATCTCAGCGAAACGAAGACCCTCAGGATTTCCAGGCTAATATAGTTAGAGAAAAGGGTTTTAATCAATGTTCTGGTTTTCAAACCTCTTCTCCTTATAGGCAAAGTAGCTTTGAAGATAAGTCAGAACGATCTGACGAGTCGTGTGCTCAATGTATTTATCAAAGGATGAACAGCAAGACTTGGAATGGATCTGTGCTGGATCATGTCCATGTTCATACCACTAATTGTCAAAAGCAATCTAGTAACTTGGAAAGTCCAAAAAGCACCAGTCCGGAGAGGAATGCCCGTATGTTTGAATATTCCCGGTGCCTCTGTTCCATGGGTAGCTCCTTTGATGCCCTTGACTCGAATGAAACTTGTCTTAGTGATTTTGACCAGAGTTCTAAACTGGCAGACTCAACAAGCTGCTCACCCGATATTTTTGAGGTCCCTGACTCCCCCTGTCACAGCGAAAGGGGGCATTTGAATGGAAAAAGAGAAACCTTAAGACTAGCATTGAGGGAAACTGTGTTCGATTCCTCTTCAGCCTCAAAACAGACTAACATGTTATGGAAAATCCAGTCAAACCAAGATAGTCATCCTCCGGTCGTTCTACCTAACAGCAAACCGGATATGCCTGACGTCTGGATTAAGAGGACTACTGATCATAGTTCTGACTGTGTCAGCTGAAAAGTCTAAATGTCGGCGATGTCCTGTGGGTACTGGTAAGAGTAGACATGTATGTGACCTACAAGAAGGCCATCTCTTCTCGTAATCTTTTTGGAACTGTTTTACTTACTTTAGTCATAATATGGTCATTTGCCTCAAAAAACGGAAATACCTGTGAAAGAGTGACAAAAAATGATTAAACTGGACCATGGGGGCTTTAGCAACAAACTATTAAGAATAGAGTGTACACTGTGGCCACAACACAAAAGGAAAAGATGAAGCCTACGAAGCTGGAGGTGGTTTAGAAGAACATTTCGGTTAGGTATCTAGACATCAAAAACATTCTCAAGGCTAAAACACAATTTATAGAACAGATTTGAGTATTTAATTTGTAGACAGTGATGATAAAGATTTTTCAATTCAACAAAGTACTTTGTGACTTCATTATAACTGACGCTTTTCGAGTCTAGATGACTATTATTCGTAGATAAGAGTCAGCTGGAGTCAAAACGCGTCAGTATTTTTCTATACCCATGCTACTATTTCAATTAAGTCACAATAAATATTTTGCTTTTAATTCGCTGTGCTAGATCGAAAAATCTTTATCATCACCTAAAATGATATTTCCAATACTGTCTTTCAGTAGCATAACTTTAAGCTCATGGGCCCCAATGTAAAAGCTCTAACTCCGCCCCCAATTATAGCAAATCTGAGCTTTTTCCATAGGCCAAAGGGACTTTTGGGGCCCCCTAGTCTCCAGGGCCTGGGTGAAATTTCAGCATCTACTGTAGTTACACCCCTGTCCTCTTTCCTAAAAATATGAACAGTTTTAAGTGATGCAAGAGGAAGGGTTTCTGTCATGGTCCGCTGTGCAGGGCATTTTGCACTTGGAATGCTTTTGTCACTGCTTCACTGTGCAGAGCATTTTGCATTTGAAAATGCTCTGCTATGTGTCTTGTGCACTTGCTGACAGGTTGTCTTTCAGCACTAGGGTCCACGCTGGTTTTGGTAGGTGCCTTCACAGATACACTTTGTTCCCGGTTATTGCTCTGTTTCTTTACTGGGCTTGCTGTGTCTGAACTTCGTCAGTCGTACTTCCTGTTTGTTCAGCATGCTCTTGGATCCTGTCTTGTGTAAGTGTTCTGATCTTGGCTTCTGACCTCGGACCTCTTCCTGATCACGTCTATGTCTGCTCCTTAAACCTTATAGGTTATCTCCCGGCTTTTGATCTCGGACCTCTTCCTCACCACGTCTATGTCTGCTCCCTGAACATTAAGCGTTA
This sequence comes from Anomaloglossus baeobatrachus, assembly GCF_048569485.1. Lineage (NCBI taxonomy): Eukaryota > Metazoa > Chordata > Amphibia > Anura > Aromobatidae > Anomaloglossus > Anomaloglossus baeobatrachus. The sequence continues at coordinate 117,681,875 of NC_134364.1, forward strand.
TCTCCCGGCTTCTGATCTCGGACCTCTTCCTGACCACGTCTCTGTCTGCTCTCTGAACCTTATACGTTATCTCCCGGCTTTTGATCTCGGACCTCTTCCTCACCACGTCTATGTCTGCTCCCTGAACATTATACGTTATCTCCCGGCTTCTGATCTCGGACCTCTTCCTTACCACGTCTCTGCTCCCTGAACATTATACGTTATCTCCTGGCTTCTGACATTGGACCTCTTCCGGACCATGTCTCTGCCTGCTCCCTGAACCTTATACGCTTACTCCTGGCTTCTGACCTCGGACCTCTTCCTGACCACATCTCTGTCTGCTCCCTGAATCTTATATGTTACCTCCTGGCTTATGATTCCGGGTTGTCGGAATACCCTTTTATTCATATTGCTCGTAGTGTCTAGCATCACAGTTTCCTCAGCAATGTTATTTTGTTACATACACTGGCACTATATTTCTCGTCTAGGCTATGTTCACACAGTGCTTTTTTGCAGCTGTTTTTTTTTTCCTATTAAAAATACATGGTGTTGGCAGGAAAAAGCTGTATAAATTTCATACATTTATGATGCATTTGTTATTTATGCAAAAAATGTATCACAAATGCTCAAAGTTCAAAAATAATTAAAAAAACGCAAGGAAAAAAATACACCAAGTTAATGAGATTTTAGCAATCTTATTTATTTTGCAGCTATAGTAAAAAACTGTTCTTTGTCGTGTGGACACAAAAACAGCATCAATGATAGTGTGAGCAAGCCTTGCCGGTATATCTGCAGGGTGAATGCACCCGGGGCTCTACACTATATGGATATTGGATGGGTGAGGAAAGTAGTGAAGTGAGGGTACCAAACATGGTGAAAAGCAAGACCCTGATTCCAGTGGTGTATCACTTACTGGGCTGCTTGCTGTTATTTTGATAACATCACTATATTCTCTTTTGTAGATCTAGCAAAACAAGCAATGCTGATGTGATGCTAGTCACTATTTACGGGCAGAATGGACGGAAGGATATTCAGAAAGCCGGGTCAGGAAACAGGAGGACACAACAGGACACTGGGAGTTAGCAGTAACGCAGTCAAGTCACAGGTCGAGGGTCAGAATTCCAGGAAAGTACGTATTAGATTCCGGGAGCAGACAGAGACGTGGTCAGGTAATGGTCCGAGGTCAGAAGCCAGGAGATAACAACAAACACCGGGAGCAGACAGAGATGTGGTCAGGTAACGGTCCGAGGTCAGGAGCTAGGACGTAACCACAAAGACAGGGAGTGGGCAGAGATGGGTCGATAAACAGTCCAGGGTCAAGAAGCCTAGATCAGAACACTAACACGAAGAGGAGCCAAAAGCACAACTGCAGACCCAGAGAGTACGACTGGCGAGGTTCTGGGAGAACATGCTCAGTAATGAAACAGAGCGATTACCAGGAAGGTGGGACACCTGAGTAATCAGCACCTCCCAGAACCAGGATGGAAACTTTGTGTTGAAAAACAACCTGTCTGCAAGTGCCAAAATGCTATGCACAAAGAAAATATGTAACTACTGGCTCTGTTGTTGAGGAGAGCGTAGCAGAATATCACCAGTGTGCAATATGCTCCGCACAGCGGAACCGTGACAGCTGAGCTGTGTATAACTCCGCCCACTCCACTAATTGACAGCTTTTTATGTACACTGCTAATCAGTAGTAGGGTGGAGTTATACAGAGCAGGAGGCCTACGAGGCACAACACAGTCACGTAGTGATAATCTCCTGCTGATAAAACACTTATTTTATTGAAACAAAAATTCACAGACCAGTGTCATTGACACATCACTAGAATCAGAGTCTCAGCCCCTACATCATAGTTCTCTCAGATTACATATCAAAAACTTGCTGGCAGATTCCCTTATATGTGGAATAAGGCTCATATACTTGTACCTTAACATTTCGTCACTCTGTTTACAATCTTAACTCACGATATAAAACATCAGGGTGGATAGAGGGTGACCAGCAGACATTTGTTTTCCTCTACCCTATTCTATTGATATTGGACCTTCCTGGGAAACTGGAGACACTTTGGGTCAAAACAGATTTCAATCAGAGCGAAGTTCAGGGGCGTAAGTATGGTGGATGCAGTCACACCTGGGACCTGGACCTAGGGATGCCCAAAAAGTCCCTTTGGATAAAAAACTGACAGATACAATGAAGAACTGACATTTATTCCAATATTGTAGACGTTTCTTTCTATACAGTAGACCTTCATCAGGACAGGATTGTCCAGGAAATATGCTTGATCTAAGGAAGCAGCACAAAGGGTAAAGGTGGCGAGATACCAATATGATTCAGTGCTCGAAACGCGTTGGATGGTGTGTTCTGTTTCTAGTCTTTTTCCATTTCAGGATGCCCTTCTGTGTTCTACCTGATCTTAAACATATCCTCCAAGTATTCCAACTCAAGCATACATATGTATTAGCCGACATCTCCTCAAATAATCAGTGTTCAGCCAGCAGATATCTATTGTTTATTTTTATGAACAATGCCATTGCTACCAGCAAGATATTGTGGATTGCTGTCTGCAGGAAAAAAAGTTTACAAAGTTAGTTGAGTAGGTCCACGGCTCCGTAGTCCCCATCACTGGCAGATTACCGGATCCTAAATCTGTCTGACATAGGATGTGCCTTATAATCACACAGAGGGTTCTCTAAAAAAAGGGCCTATGCACATGCAAAAACGGAGTCAATTATGTGAGGTTAATGGGGGAGTCACCTATTAGTGAGTAGGAAACATTTGCATCTTAATTTTTGGCCCTCTTAAACCGCCGGTGCACCATTTCCTAGAGATGCCTCTCAGCCTATGGCCTATGGCTGAGAGGCACAGTGTGTTTAAGGCACCCTCCCATTAGGGGAGATGCCTGCACAACACCTCTAGTTAGTCAGTCATTCTCCAATCTGCTATCTAGCTAGTTGTCAGGTCCTGAGCTCCTGTCCCATTACCCCTGTGTCAGTCTCCGGTACCTGCCTTCCCATACCAGTCTATCCCTGCTGTTCCCAAAATTTCTATCCGTACCCACCTGTCCAGCCTGCCTCAGTCACCCCACCTGTACTTGTCTATAGCTGAGTCTGTCTCCTGTTTGGGGGTCAGCTGCTACAGTCATGGTCACTGCCCTGGGAGTGGTACCTTGGCCGGTTAAGATAAGCCCTTCCAATTGAAGGGTAAGCCCGAGTGGTCCAGTGGTTCCACTAATCCCACTCACCGCCTCTACATCAGCCGCAAGCATTACAACAGTGCTGCAGCCAATCAGTGAGCTCAGTAGGCTCTGCTCAAATTTAGAGTTGGTTGGCTGCAGCGCTGTGGATGTGAAAATAACAGACACCAACAATATAGGAGACTCAGCGCTGGACCTGGGAAGGGTGGGTAAAGGACAGATTTAATTCTTTTTAACACTACAGCAAGGGGAAATAGAAAACCATTTTAATTCGCCCTAAAAAATTAAAAGTGTATGCAATTATATCCACTGCAACCTCCAAAATGTTGAAAAGGGGACTAGACGTTAGCTTATCCAAATTGTCCCTTAAGACCAAAGAGGGTGATATAACATTTACCTAGATAAAATGGAACTTTCCTAAATCTGTCTACAGTGAGCCCCCCCTAGTGGCAGCAGTAGGCAGACAGAATGTTTACTCTGTGGTTATAGGATGTTAAGTCACAGTATTTGGAGCTCATAACAAAAACATATCTTTAATCAGCACAGAACTTTTGAATTATTTTTGAACCTTATTTTTGGACCTTTTTGTGATGCCATTTCCATGTAGTAACAACCAGGATTACTCAACTAGAAAACCGGAGCATTATAATAAAAAGTCTATACAAGACAGTATTTCTGCATATCAGCATTACAAAGTTAAAATATTTTTTGTACGCAGTGTTAACCAGTGTTTATTATTACAATTATTATTATTATTTTATTTTTTAAAATTTTTATTTTATTTTTTTATTGTTTTAGAGCATATCTATTTCTAAATTTTCTTTTCTTTTTTTTGTATTCTGTTTTTATTGTGGTCAAAAAAAATATAGATGGTGTATATCAAAACCTCTCTATTCCACAGGACTCCATGTTCACTTATTTCTTTTGTAGTCTATGTGTAAATAATTAAATTATACAATGAGAATATTGTGATAAGTTGCTTAGAAGATGAGAAAATGAGTCGAGTAAGAGTAAAAAATAATGCAAATACAAACGTTTATAAAAATTAGTAAAAAAAAAAAATGAATTTGTACATTTCAGTCTCTGTAAACTTGTTCTGCATTTTAATGGTACCTACTTATATATGTAATGTTCTTACAAAATGTTTCATAGAAATCTGTGATGACGTGTTCCATAAATATAATTTATTTCAAAACTGTTTCTTAAGTCCTTGGAAGTCAATGGGAGAATGTTTTTGGATATGTGTTTTATAGACTAACTAGTTGTAGTACCCGGGTGTTGCCCTGGATAGTAACTGTCTCTCTGTCTCTGTCTGTCTCTGTGTCTGTCTGTGTGTCTGTCTGTGTGTCTGTCTGTGTGTCTGTCTGTGTGTCTGTCTGTGTGTCTGTCTGTGTGAATTTGTCTGTGTGAATTTGTCTGTGTCTGTCTGTCTCTGTCTGTCTGTCTCTATCTCTCTCTCTTTCTGTCTCTGTATCAGTCTCTCTGTCTGTCTGTCTCTATCTCTATGTCTGTCTGTCAGTCTCTTTCACCGTCTGTCTCGTTCCAGGTCTGTCTCGTTCCCAGTCTGTCTCTTTCCTCGTCTGTCTCGTTCCAGGTCTGTCTCTTCCCCGTCTGTCTCTTTCCCCGTCTGTCTCGTTCCAGGTCTGGCTCGCTCCCCGTCTGTCTCTTTCCCCGTCTGTCTCGTTCCAGGTCTGTCTCGTTCCCCGTCTGTCTCTTCCCCGTCTGTCTCTTCCCCGTCTGTCTCATTCCAGGTCTGTCTCTTCCCCGTCTGTCTCGTTCCAGGTCTGTCTCTTTCCCCGTATGTCTCGTTCCAGGTCTGTCTCACTCCCCGTCTGTCTCGTTCCCCATCTGTCTCATTCCAGGTCTGTCTTGCTCCCCGTCTGTCTCTTTCCCCGTCTGCTCGTTGCAGGTCTTTCTCTTCCCCGTCTGTCTTTTTCCCCGTCTGTCTCGTTCCAGGTCTGTCTCTTTCCCCGTCTGTCTCTTCCCCGTCTGTCTCATTCCAGGTCTGTCTCTTCCCCATCTGTCTCGTTCCAGGTCTGTCTCATTCCCCGTCTGTCTCTTCCCTGTCTGTCTCATTCCAGGTCTGTCTCTTCCCCATCTGTCTCGTTCCAGGTCTGTCTCATTCCCCGTCTGTCTCTTCCCTGTCTGTCTCATTCCAGGTCTGTCTCTTCCCCATCTGTCTCGTTCCAGGTCTGTCTCGCTCCCCGTCTGTCTCGTTCCAGGTCTGTCTCGCTCCCCGTCTGTCTCGTTCCAGGTCTGTCTCGCTCCCCGTCAGTCTCTTTCCCCATCTGTCTCATTCCAGGTCTGTCTTGTTACAGGTCTGTCTCTTTCCCCGTCTGTCTCTTTCCCCATCTGTCTCTTCCCCATCTGTCTCTTTCCCCGTCTGTCTCGTTCCAGGTCTGTCTCTTTCCCCGTCTGTCTCGTTCCAGGTCTGTCTCATTCCCCGTCTGTCTCTTTCCCCGTCTGTCTCGTTCCAGGTCTGTCTCATTCCCCGTCTGTCTCGTTCCAGGTCTGTCTCTTTCCCCGTCTGTCTCTTTCCCCGTCTGTCTCGTTCCAGGTCTGTCTCTTTCCCCGTCTGTCTCTTTCCCCGTCTGTCTCGTTCCAGGTCTGTCTCATTCCCCGTCTGTACTTTCCCTGCCTGTCTTGTTCCAGGTCTATCTCTTTCCCTGTCTGTCTCGTTCCAGGTCTGTCTCATTCCCCGTCTGTACTTTCCCTGCCTGTCTTGTTCCAGGTCTGTCTCTTTCCCTGCCTGTCTTGTTCCAGGTCTGTCTCATTCCCCGTCTGTACTTTCCCTGCCTGTCTTGTTCCAGGTCTGTCTCTTTCCCTGCCTGTCTTGTTCCAGGTCTGTCTCATTCCCCGTCTGTACTTTCCCTGCCTGTCTTGTTCCAGGTCTGTCTCTTTCCCTGCCTGTCTTGTTCCAGGTCTATCTCTTTCCCCGTCTGTCTCGTTCCAGGTCTGTCTCATTCCCCGTCTGTACTTTCCCTGCCTGTCTTGTTCCAGGTCTATCTCTTTCCCTGTCTGTCTCTTTCCAGGTTTGTCTCTTAAATAAATAAATAAAGTTTTATTTCTATAGTGCCAACATATTCCGCAGCGCTTTACAATCCAGAGGGGACATGTACAGACAATTTGAGACAATATAAAAAAAAACAAAATTAAGATACCAGGAGGAGTGAGGGCCGTGCTCGTAAGCTACCGACTATGAGGAAATAGGGGAGGCACAAAAGGTGATTGGGGGGGGAAAGCTTGTTATACAGTATATGGTCCAGCCATCAATTTAATAGGGTATTCAAAACCAGCTGCATGAACCCGTCATTGGCCAGAATTTATACAGGTACAGGGGACAAGAATTGGTAGTAAATTTTTTGTTATGAAGGGCAGAAAGGGACTAGATTAGATCAGGGCAGTGAGGTGATAGGCTAGTCTAAAGAAATGCAGAAAAAAGGAAGAAAAACTGTACAACGGCAATTTTGTGAAATTAGAAAATGAGTTTATTGAGTATTTAATATAAACAGGAAAATTGCATAAAAGGATTAAAAGGGACTTTGGTGAGAGGAGCAGCAGGTGGCGCACTCACTCCACAGCTCAGTGATATTGTAAGAAGAAAGAGAGTGAAAGAGACATCAAATTGCAGCTAGACAAAAGCACCATACAAAAATGTCCACCAGCCGCCACTTACAAAGTGAAATGTGAAAGGCTACTGCCACATACCATAGAGATTAAGTATCCAAGGTAAAAAAAATGGTGGTATTTGGAGGACATCAAGCAGGTGCAATTGAAAAAAGCAAACAAACCTCAAATTCAGTAATAATATAACATATACCTGAGTCGTGGAGTGAGGATTCAGGAAACCCCGACCTATAGGTTTCGATCTAATGCCTTCTTCCGGGGGTGGCCTCATGAGCAGAGGAAGTGCCTTTTTATACCAGAATGCACCAATGGGAGAGCGGAAATTCCTCCGGGAAGGACCTAGCCAAGGAGTGGCTCTTTTTAGGAAACCACCATAACCACCATATTAAGTGGCCCTTTTAGTCAATATCCAACTATTTGACAAGTTTAAAGATATGACAAGGGAAATACCAAGGCCAGGTATCCATCTACAGACAGCTGTTTCAGGGTATTGCCCCTCATCAGTGTGGAGTAGGATTCTGGCCAGGTGAGAGCAATGCCTAGTAGACCAACAAGACAAAACAACCACTGATCTCAGGGAGACTAGCCAGAGAAAACACTGCCAGCAGCCAATGAGGGCGCTCAACACAGTGAAATCCTAGGTGCATTGCCCCCTGGGAAATATGCAAATCAAAAAAGTCTGTGGTGCCTCTGTTAGGAGTCTCGACAAAAACTAGCCAGATATCCCTCCGGGAAGGACCTAGCCAAGGAGTGGCTCTTTTTAGGAAACCACCATAACCACCATATTAAGTGGCCCTTATAGTCAATATCCAACTCTTTGACAAGTTTAAAGATATGACAAGGGAAATACCAAGGCCAGGTATCCATCCACAGACAGCTGTTTCGGGTATTGCCCCTCATCAGTGTGGAGTAGGATTCTGGCCAGGTCTTTTGTTTTTGTCTTGTTGGTCTACTAGGCATTGCTCCCACCTGGCCAGACTCCTACACCACACTGATGAGGGGCAATACCCCGAAACAGCTGTCTGTGGATGGATACCTGGCCTTGGAATTTCCCTTGTCATATCTTTAAACTTGTCAAAGAGTTAGATATTGACTAAAAGGGCCACTTAATATGGTGGTTATGGTGGTTTCCTAAAAAGAGCCACTCCTTGGCTAAGTCCTTCCCGGAGGGATATCTGGCTAGTTTCTTTGTCGAGACTCCTAACAGAGGCTCCACGGACATTTTTGATTTGAATCTCGTTCCTGGCTTTGCTCCTGACCAGTCCTAGTCTGATTTCCCCCTTCCCCCTCCCACCAGGGAAGGATGAGGCAGGAGTGTGATGTTAAACAGAGATGAAGACAAACAAGGGAAAACTAAAACGCTGACACACTGCGCGCACACACACACACACACACACACACACACACAGTATATGACGATAAGAGATTTTGGAGGAAAACAAGAGCAGGAAGGAAGTACAAATGACAACTGGGAAAAACTCCAGAACTGCACAAAGCAACAAGAAGTACAAGCACCAGAAAGTCTAGGACACCACACCACATCAGACCAACTAAGACAAGCTATAGTTGGCATAGGAGGAAGAACCCAGCCAGTATACATTTGGGGGAGCAGATGTGATTGGCTCCCAGGTGATCAAAGAGAACAAACAAGCAGACTAGCAGAGATTAACTATTGTTAGCCTGTCTATGAATCAGCACACAGCAGGTCAACGCCTGAGTCTGCCTGTGTTGCTCCCAGGCACCAGAGAATTTCTCAGGTGGAGTGTCAGAATTAGCAATCTGAACAGGACCTGACGCTGCCATGACAGTCGGCGAAGTTATCAAAAATCTCAGGGTGAAACTACAGTGCCTACAAGTAGTATTCAACCCCCTGCAGATTTAGCAGGTTTACACATTCAGAAGTAACTTGGCATTGTGACATTTGGACTGTAGATCAGCCTGGAAGTGTGAAATGCAGCAAAAAAGAATGTTATTTCTTTTTAAATTGTAAAAAGTTTATTCAGAGGGTCATTTATTATTCAACCCCTCAAACCACAAGAATTCTGTTTGGTTCCCCTAAAGTATTAAGAAGTATTTCAGGCACAAAGAACAATGAGCTTCACATGTTTGGAATAATTATCTCTTTTTACAGCCTTTTCTGACTAATTAAGACCCTCCCCAAACTTGTGCACAGCACTCATACTTGGTCAACATGGGAAAGACAAAGGAGCATTCCAAGGCCATCAGAGACAAGATCGTGGAGAGTCACAAGGCTGGCAAGGGGTAGGGGAAGAGTGCAGTCTAGCTGAGGGGCTAGAGTAAACAACCAAGAAGTGAAAGTGGAGGAAAGGAAAGGAGTAAAGGAGGAAAGCAAGAAGTGGTGACAGAGCAGAGAGTGTGCAAAGCCTGAGAGCCCAGCTGTGTGTAGGGCTAGAACAGCAAGGTCAGCGACGGCGGTGACTGTCCGGAGGGGGACCGTTTGGAAGTTCCTGGAAGGACCCCGTTGGCTGTGTGCCCGGTGGTCTGGAGCAGTGTTCCGAAGGACAGTCAGCACCAGGGCAGGGGCCTCTCGGACCCCGGCAAGGCTAGGAGTCGCCCAATTTGCCGAATCCGTCAGTGAAGGGGACGCAGATCCCCCAGCAACAAAGTCCCGATTGACGGCAACAGCCCGACCATTACCGGGGAGACACCGCCACCGCCAAGGCACCAGTTTCCCCAGGGCCAGCGCCTGCGGGCAAAGTGTAGAGCTCCTCCGGCCCAGATTGCAGTCGGGGAGCGGGTAACCGGAGGGAATCCACCGCTACCATCAGTCAACACAGGTGCAAAGAAGAGAGACATCAGCGTCACCTACCGGGAGTGCAGGTGCAGCCGTCTGTGGGACCGTCCTACCAGCCGTTTGGTTTACCGTACAAACTGTGTCCAAGTCTCAGGCTGAGTGAGTACCACAGTGCCGCAAGGCACAGCGCTGCCCCCGCGTCCCTGCGCCCTCCAGGTCCTACACTTCACATCTCTTCACCGGGTCCCGGGATCACCAACCCCTACCCACGGAGGGGCAACACAACACCTGGCTGCTCCGCATCACCATCCCCGGGACCCCCACACTGAGCAGCGGTGGTACAATCACCACAACCGTGGGTGGCGTCACGAACTATAACAATCCCCACACCCAACCAACAATCCCCTTTCACTCACGGGCGAGGAGTGTCGCTCGAGAAACCCTGGGATCCGGCCCACAGCTCGAGCCACCACTGAGCAGCTGCCGGACCCGAGCAGAAGGGGTGAGCGCGGTGTGCTGACACCCTCCTCCCCGCCCGCGACATATACACCGGGGAAGAGGGGCCGGATGTTATACACCGGGGGAGAGGGGCCGGATGTTATACACTGGGGGAGAGGGGCCGGATGTTATACACCGAGGGAGAGGGGCCGGATGTTATACACTGGGGGTGAGGGGCCGGATGTTATACACTGGGGGAGAGGGGCCGGATGTTATACACTGGGGGAGAGGGGCCGGATGTTATACACCGGGGGAGAGGGGCCGGATGTTATACACCGGGGGAGAGGGGCCGGATGTTATACACCGGGGGAGAGGGGCCGGATGTTATACACCGGGGGAGAGGGGCCGGATGTTATACACCGGGGGAGAGGGGCCGGATGTTATACACCGGGGCGAGGGGCCGGATGTTATACACTGGGGAGAGGGGCCAGATGTTATACACTGGGGAGAGGGGCCAGATGTTATACACTGGGGAGAGGGGCAGGATGTTATATACCGGGGGAGAGGGGCCGGATGTTATACACCGGGGGAGAGGGGCTGGATGTTATACACCGGGGGAGAGGGGCCGGATGTTATACACTGGGGGGAGAGGGGCCGGATGTTATACACCGGGGGAGAGGGGCCGGATGTTATACACCGGGGGGTGAGGGGCCGGATGTTATACATTGGGGGAGAGGGGCCGGATGTTATACACCGGGGGGTGAGGGGCCAGATGTTATATACCGGGGGAGAGGGGCCGGATGTTATACACTGGGGGGAGAGGGGCCGGATGTTATACACTGGGGGAGAGGGGCCGGATGTTATAAACCGGGGGAGAGGGGCCGGATGTTATACACCGGGGGAGAGGGGCCGGATGTTATATACCGGGGGTGAGGGGCTGGATGTTATACACTGGGGGTGAGGGGCTGGATGTTATACACCGGGGGGTGAGGGGCCGGATGTTATACACTGGGGACGAGGGGCCGGATGTTATACACCGGGGGAGAGGGGCCGGATGTTATACACTGGGGGAGAGGGGCAGGATGTTATACACCGGGGGAGAGGGGCCGGATGTTATACACCGGGGGAGAGGGGCTGGATGTTATACACTGGGGGTGAGGGGCAGGATGTTATACACTGGGGGTGAGGGGCAGGATGTTATACACCAGAGGGTGAGGGCCCGGATGTTATACACTGGGGGAGAGGGGCTGGATGTTATACACCAGAGGGTGAGGGCCCGGATGTTATACACCAGGGGATTGAGGGGCCCAATGTTATTTATTTATTTTTTTAAGCAAAAAGACATGATTCATTTTTGCATTTACACCTTTTCTTCCAATTTTTGGCGTTTTTTGCCTGTTTTTCTTTTGTGCTTTTTTTAACTGTATTTATTGTGTTCTCTTTTTTGCCATTGTGCATGTGTTTTTCAGCTCAATTTTAAAAGGTCATAGAATTTTGAGGAAACCTGATCCAAAAGCCTCCTGGAGACATCATATGTACGCCAGTAATTTTCACACACGTTTTGTGAAAAGTGGGACTTTTTGGGCTTAAAAGTCCCAATACAGGTCAAAGACAGAATTAAATGGAGCCTGCCTGTCACGTGATTCATTCTGCCTTTGGGAAACATGAATCGCACCTGGCTTCAGGATAGCAGCCAGGGACTAAAGCGCCCCCGTTCTGCTGATCAGTGCAGAGTCAGACCCCCAACAATCAGCAAGGTACTTATTTTCACAGGAGAACCCCTTTAATAAAAGCATTAGGCTGCAAGTTATGGCGAGCTCTAGTATGGAAAAAAAATCTCCATAGTGAAAAAAATCCTCAAAAACCTGAATGAGTTAAAGGGAGTCACAGGGTAGAACTTTTTTTGTTATTTAAAGGTGCTGAAGGTTATTTGGTTCTGTGCATTAGAAGAAAAAGTCAGTCTGGAGTTGCTCCGATGTGTATAATCACACGAGCCGCTTATACTGATACTTTCCGGGAGATCTCTGCTTCTTCCGGCACCTTTGCGTTCCACAGTGCGTTCCACAGTGCGTTCCACAGTGCGTTCCACAGTGCGTTCCACGTGCGGTCCACAGCGCGTTCCACGTGCGGTCCACATTGCGTTTCACACTGCGTTCCACAGTCTTCCGTCTTTGCGCATCATCGGAAGTGACGTCACAACATTTTGAAAAACAACCCGGGGAGGAAAAAAAAACTGCAGAAAGTGAGGTTTAGCGAACAGACAAGACGTGATCTGCCGTGAGTATGACCACACGGTGTATTTTATAGGATATGCTGCGTCAGACTACGTTTCCCAGCGAGCAAGGCATGCTGGGAGTTGTAGTGCCACAACAGGCTGCGGACTGCTGTCATGTGTGTTTTCAGGTGCAGCTGAGGATTCCTCGCCGTTACCTGTACAATGGAGAAGTCTAAGCTGCCTGTTTTCCGCCCTCAGGCCTCCAGCATTGCAGGTGAGGACATACCATGTGTATAATAGCAGGTCTGGGGTCACTCAGCCCCGATTAAGGGGGGTACTCCCATCTCCACTGCTGGGTAATGTGGGATAACGCGTGTAAATATGAGAATCCTAGACCCCTCCGCTATTGTTTACAGCTTGTTGCCTTGGAAACCGGCCATCAGTGCTTATAGGTTAGCTTCAGAGACAAGCAACACTTCCCTGTGCCTTTTAGGGCCATCCTATTGTTACTAATCAGAAAAAGCAGCCGGCATAAATAGTAGGATTGCCTACACAGCGCAGTCTGGCAGGGACCTGCAGCAGGCGCCCTCCTCCAATAATATGGACAAAACAGCCCCAACCCTACTATAAGTAGCCAGAAACAGGGGCGTACCGTGACCAGATCCGTGCATGACCGATCATGCATATTCAACTGAAGAGTATTGTGGTGCAGAGGACCGCCGGCTGCAAGTGTCTGGCTGCACATGGCAATGAATGCTGTCATGCACTGCCTGTCATTTTCATGCTAAGGTCAGATGCCAGCTGTAGAAGAGGACACCTCGCATGACGTCCTGGGAGTGGGGAAGGTGCGTAGAATTGTTTATTTGTTTTGTACATTTGTTGAAGATCTGCAGCACAGGTATATTATTACTGGAAGACGCCCAGGGAGGGTAACCTGTATATCAGAATGTTGGCCATATATTACTGGAAGGGGCCCAGGATGTGGGGACATATATTACTGGAAGGGGCCCAGGATGTGGGGACATATAATACTGGAAGGGGCCCAGGATGTGGGGACATATAATACTGCAAGGGGCCCAGGATGTGGGGACATATAATACTGGAAGGGGCCCAGGATGTGGGGACATATAATACTGGAAGGGGCCCAGGATGTGGGGACATATAATACTGGAAGGGGCCCAGGATGTGGGGACATATAATACTGGAAGGGGCCCAGGATGTGGGGACATATACAGTTAGGTCCAGAAATATTTGGACAGTGACACAAGTTTTGTTATTTTAGCTGTTTACAAAAACATGTTCAGAAATACAATTATATATATAATATGGGCTGAAAGTGCACACTCCCAGCTGCAATATGAGAGTTTCACATCCAAATCGGAGAAAGGGTTTAGGAATCATAGCTCTGTAATGCATAGCCTCCTCTTTTTCAAGGGACCAAAAGTAATTGGACAAGGGACTCTAAGGGCTGCAATTAACTCTGAAGGCGTCTCCCTCGTTAACCTGTAATCAATGAAGTAGTTAAAAGGTCTGGGGTTGATTACAGGTGTGTGGTTTTGCATTTGGAAGTTGTTGCTGTGACCAGACAACATGCGGTCTAAGGAACTCTCAATTGAGGTGAAGCAGAACATCCTGAGGCTGAAAAAAAAGAAAAATCCATCAGAGAGATAGCAGACATGCTTGGAGTAGCAAAATCAACAGTCGGGTACATTCTGAGAAAAAAGGAATTGACTGGTGAGCTTGGGAACTCAAAAAGGCCTGGGCGTCCACGGATGACAACAGTGGTGGATGATCTCCGCATACTTTCTTTGGTGAAGAAGAACTCGTTCACAACATCAACTGAAGTCCAGAACACTCTCAGTGAAGTAGGTGTATCTGTCTCTAAGTCACCAGTAAAGAGAAGACTCCATGAAAGTAAATACAAAGGGTTCACATCTAGATGCAAACCATTCATCAATTCCAAAAATAGACAGGCCAGAGTTAAATTTGCTGAAAAACACCTCATGAAGCCAGCTCAGTTCTGGAAAAGTATTCTATGGACAGATGAGACAAAGATCCACCTGTACCAGAATGATGGGAAGAAAAAAGTTTGGAGAAGAAAGGGAACGGCACATGATCCAAGGCACACCACATCCTCTGTAAAACATGGTGGAGACAACGTGATGGCATGGGCATGCATGGCTTTCAATGGCACTGGGTCACTTGTGTTTATTGATGACATAACAGCAGACAAGAGTAGCCGGATGAATTCTGAAGTGTACCAGGATATACTTTCAGCCCAGATTCAGCCAAATGCCGCAAAGTTGATCGGACGGCGCTTCATAGTACATATGGACAATGACCCCAAGCATACAGCCAAAGCTACCCAGGAGTTCATGAGTGCAAAAAAGTGGAACATTCTGCAATGGCCAAGTCAATCACCAGATCTTAACCCAATTGAGCATGCATTTCACTTGCTCAAATCCAGACTTAAGACGGAAAGACCCACAAACAAGCCAGACCTGAAGGCTGCGGCTGTAAAGGCCTGGCAAAGCATTAAGAAGGAGGAAACCCAGCGTTTGGTGATGTCCATGGGTTCCAGACTTAAGGCAGTGATTGCCTCCAAAGGATTCGCAACAAAATATTGAAAATAAAAATATTTTGTTTGGGTTTGGTTTATTTGTCCAATTACTTTTGACCTCCTAAAATGTGGAGTGTTTGTAAAGAAATGTGTACAATTCCTACAATTTCTATCAGATATTTTTGTTCAAACCTTCAAATTAAATGTTACAATCTGCACTTGAATTCTGTTGTAGAGATTTCATTTCAAATCCACTGTGGTGGCATGCAGAGCCCAACTCGCCAAAATTGTGTCACTGTCCAAATATTTCTGGACCTAACTGTAATACTGGAAGGGGCCCAGGATGTGGGGACATATAATACTGGAAGGGGCCCAGGATGTGGGGGACATATAATACTGGAAGGGGCCCAGGATGTGGGGGACATATAATACTGGAAGGGGCCCAGGATGTGGGGGACATATAATACTGGAAGGGGCCCAGGATGTGGGGACACATAATACTGGAAGGGGCCCAGGATGTGGGGACACATAATACTGGAAGGGGCCCAGGATGTGGGGACACATAATACTGGAAGGGGCCCAGGATGTGGGGACACATAATACTGGAAGGGGCCCAGGATGTGGGGGCATATAATACTGGAAGGGGCCCAGGATGTGGGGACATATAATACTGGAAGGGGCCCAGGATGTGGGGACATATAATATTGGAAGGGGCCCAGGATGTGGGGACATATAATACTGGAAGGGGCCCAGGATGTGGGGACATATAATACTGGAAGGGGCCCAGGATGTGGGGACATATAATACTGGAAGGGGCCCAGGATGTGGGGACATATAATACTGGAAGGGGCCCAGGATGTGGGGACATATAATACTGGAAGGGGCCCAGGATGTGGGGACATATAATACTGGAAGGGGCCCAGGATGTGGGGACATATAATACTGGAAGGGGCCAGGCTGCAGTGTGGAATATTTTATTACTGGAACAAGCTGAGGATGAGGGACATATTTACTGGTAGAGCTCAGGATGGGGGACATGTATACCGGGATGGGTGACCTATATTACTGGAAGGGGCACAGAATGGGAGACATATATACCAAAAAGGGCTCCAGGATGGAGTACATATTATTGTAAAGGGCCTAGGATGGGGGACATTATTACTGGAAGGGACCAGACTCTTAGATATTATTACAGGAAGGACACTGATAGGGGGTGAATATATATGTCTGCAAATGATTTATTATGCTACAAGGGCCTGTACATCTAATCAACATGCAGGTGAAGGCCCAGACCAAGTTTTGCACCAGACCCATGACTCTTGTTACGCCACTGGCCACTACCCCATATCCTCGCCTGCTGTGCGCGCTGCAGGCAGAAGCCTCCATACAAGTTCCCGTGGGAAAGCCTCAGTCTCTTCCTTACAGCTGTGACTTGTATGTATCCTGAGTTACAGCCAGGATAAGAGCTTCAGAGCTGAAATCTCCAAGCTTCACGCTGTGTGCATAAATGATATTCCTTCTGTCTTTCTCTTAGACCTGACTTTACCTGTTGCCAAGAGGCCTTGTCCTCTGAAGGCCATTGTTCCGCTGAGTATTAAGGACCCCAATATTGCCGCCTTCTCCACTGCTCCCAATCCTGTTGTGTTTAAGGCTGGAGGTAATGGGTAAGTCCCTGCTTCACCTCTATCCCTACAACCTGACAGCAGGGTCGGGCGGCGGGGATAACCGGAGTTAACATCAAGCACCGTATGATAGGAGCTCCTCACTGCGAGGACTAGCGGAGCCGCAGCAGATAAGGGATTTATCAAAACTACAGCAAGAAGCCCAGTAAGTGATGCACCCCAGAGTTACATTAGCACCAGAATGCTGGTGACAGACTCCTATTTAATAGTTTATACATTTCTGGCCTATGCAACGATTCATGGTTTCTGTGTATGTAACTTCTATGAGGGTTATAATGACGGCCAAGACCCGCCTGGAGGGACCTGCACAGCCCGCGGACACGCTGCAATCCTCTAACATGGAAATGTCCCATTACCTAAGGGAAAGTCACTCACTGGCTTCTTATCTTATTGCAGAAGGAAGTCTATCGTGGCGAAGAAAACGGGTCCTCCGGCTCCTCGAGGGTGAGCACTGACCAAAGTCATGTACTGGGCACTACAAGAGGCCAGTGTGTCCTCACCTGTTCTGGCAGTAGCCTATGTTTAGTCTTCACACAGATTGTGATATTTAGGTAGCCGGGAAGTCTGAGGCCTCATTGCTTAGACAATTTTTTTTTAAATTTTTTTCCCTCTTAGCCCCGTCACCCGGTACCGGATGGAATCTGAGCTGAAGGACAAGAATCAGTTATTGGAAGCGGCGAACACCACGTTACATGGCCGGCTGATGACCGCAGAGGTGGGGTTGTATTCAGGATCCCCCTGGTCATCCCCTGGCCCGCCATCCCAGTGCCAGCTGCCTGTGCTTCCAATCCGGCTCCCCATGCTCCCTGGCCGGCCACCAAACTTACCTTTCTGGCCAACTAACTGCTCTCCCCTAGCCGGATGCCCATGCTGGCCGCTTGCCTGCACTCCTCTATCCAAGCACCCATGCTCCCCTTTCTGGCCCCCCGCCCGCCCGTGCTCCCCTTTCTGGCCAGCTGCCATCCCTAATGTTCCTGGGGACCTATTCTACTGCTCCCCTATCCATATGCCCATTCTGGCAGCCCACCTGCACTCCTCTATCCAAGCACTTGTGCTCCCCTGGCCGGCCAACTGCCTGTGTACCCCTTTCTGGCCAGATGTCCGTGCTCCCTTCTGGCCGGCTGCCATTCCCAATGTACCTGGAGACCTATTCTACTGCTCACCTATCGGGATGCCCATGCTGGCTGCCCACCTGCACTCCTCTATCCAGACACCCACGCTCCCCTTTCTGGCCGGCTGCCTGCCCGCCTGCGCTCCCCTTTCTGGCCCCCCTCTCGCGCTCCCCTTTTTGGCCGGCCGCCATCAGTAATGTACCTGGGTACCTATACTACTGCTAACCTGCTCAATAACGGCAACTAGTAAATTTGCTCCTGCATCACCCCCATTGCTCCCATTGTGTCTAC
>NC_134364.1:117704729-117732229 GCF_048569485.1 Anomaloglossus baeobatrachus
AGTTGAGCATCTAACAATTCGTACTCGCTTAACTCATCACAAATACTGTTTTAGGCCCCTTTCACACGTCAGTGATTCTGGGACGTTTGTGCTTTTTTTTAAACGTACCAGGATCACTGACATACGCAGACACATTGTAATGAATGGGTCTGCTCACACGTCAGTGATTTGTCACTGCACGTGTCTCCGTGCGGCGTACCCGCGTGTGCGTGATTGCCGCACGGAGACATGTCCATTTTTTTCTGGCATCACTGATGTTCCACGGACCACGCAGTGGTGTGGTCCGTGAAACACGTGCCAGAAAAAAACGTGCTTTTAAAATAATAAACATTTTAACTCACCCGGCGTCCAGCGATGTCCTCTGCAGCCCGTTCTCCCTGCTGCTTCTAAGCCGGCTGATTACTGTCGCGCATATTCATTATGCGCGACACAGCCGACCCGGAAGCAGCTGCTGCGGGGGTCAGCGCCGGCGGATGCTGCACCGCGGGAGCGATCAGCACCACGGAGAGCGGGAGCGGGCGCAGGTGAGTGAATCTCTAAGTGCAATCACGGGCCACGGAGAACGGAGCCCGGATTGCACTTAGACAACCCATGTGTGCCGTGATTCACGGCACACGCAGGGACATGTGCGTGTTTTACACGCCAGTGAAAAACGTCTGTGTTTTTCAATGACGTGTGAAACGGGCCTAATATTCATGTATTCGTTCTGAATAGCGTGCACAATGCAAGTCAATGGGGAAAACTCACAATGTAACGAGTAACCTGAATTCCGCATTATTCGCTACTCATATGAATAGTTCAGCATTCGGGTTAGGTTAAGTGCACACACCAGTTGTTTGCCATCAGGCACAACCCGGCGAAAAAACTAATCGAAAAACCATCAGGCACAACCCTGTTGAAAAAAACAGATCCGTTGCATCAGTTTTGGTTTTTTTTTCATCCGTTTCTTCCGTTTTTTGACGGATCCGTTTTGATACTGAGCATGTTCAGTTTAAAAAAACGGAAACCGGCGCCGGATTTTGGCATATGACGAATTTTGCTGGATCAAGCGTCCATAGGCTTCCATTATAAAACGCCGTACGGCGCCGGATCCGGCGCAATCCGTTTTTTCTTCAGCGCTCTATTGGGAGACCCAGACAATTGGGTGTATAGCTACTGCCTCCGGAGGCCACACAAAGTATTACACTAAAAAGTGTAAGGCCCCTCCCCTTCTGGCTATACACCCCCCGTGGAATCACGGGTTCTCCAGTTTTAGCTTTGTGTGTGAAGGAGGTCATACATCCACGCATAGCTCCACGGTGTGTAGTCAGCAGTAGCTGCTAACTACTCGGATGGAAGAAAAGTGGGCACATATAGTGTCCCCAGCATGCTCCCTTCTCACCAGATGGTGCTTGAAAGGTTGAGGTACCTATTGCTGGTACAGAGGCTGGAGCCCCACATGCTGTTTTTCCTTCCACATCCCCCTGGAGGGCTCTGTGGAAGTGGGATCCTTCCGGCCACAAAGCCCTGAGGCCGGGCTCCATCCACAGACCCAGAAGAACCTGATGGATGTCGAGCATTGGTACAGTCAGGGACATGGCCCTGCATCTGTCAGGTACTCGGTGTCCCCGGCAGGCACAGAACGCTCCAGACTTGCTGGGCGTTATAGTGCGCCGGGGACATAAGCAATGGGGTTGTGTCACCTTAGTTATGGCTGGGTGACGGGTTATGTGTTTGGGAACTAGCGCCGACCGCTCCGGCGGCGGGGCGCAACTGCGACATGCAGGGCGCCGGGGACAGAGCGCCGACCGCGCTTTTACGGCGGCGGCGCTCCTAACTTTACTTCCCGGCTTTTGCGGCCTAGCGCCGCTTCGTTCCCGCCTCCGCCCTGTCAATCAGGGCGGAGGAGAGACGCTGTGCAATGGCCAGCGCCGGGGGCTGGAGCTTGATTTACATGCTCCAGCCCCCTCACGAGGCACAGTGAGAGCACGCTTTCCCGCTCTTCGTTTAGGAACGCCCAGAGCCGCCCCTCTTCCTCACAGGACGCCGGCAGCCATTATTCATGCGGTCCGGCTGGGGACAGGCAGGCAGGCTCTGGGAGACTCAGACAGGGCGTCTGGCGGCCACACACCCGCTCTGAGGCGGGCGGTAAGCAGGCTGAAAGCCCCTCTTGTGCCACAGTGATTCTATTTGTGTACTTTCTTCTGGTGCCATATAGATATTGTATATATATTTGCACTGTAGGGCGCTTCTTGGCTATAGACCCCATATTGCGCTGAGGAGACAGCAACATGTCCTCCACAAAACGCAAGGGTCCCAAGGCGCGGGCTGTGTACACTGTCTGTACTGTTTGTGGGACTGATCTACCGGCAGGCTCCACTGACCACCATTGTGTGCAATGTTCCGTGCCTGTAACGCTTCGTCAGCCGGAGGTGGCAGTAGTAACCCAGGCAGAGACGCCTGTAAGTCCTGCCCCAGTAACAGGGACAGATTTTGCAGTTTTGGCTGGTCAGATGGCTGTCACTATGACAAAAATCCTTGAGGCCTTGCAAACCAGGCCAATTACTCAGGCTCCGGACACGGCTGTGTCCTTGCCCCCTGGTCCCCCTCAATTGGAGCGAGTCTGTACTTCAAGGGGCTCTCATGTATCACAGGCTGATGGCTCTGACTCAGATGACGGCCCCAGCCAGCCCAAGCAAGCTCGCTTAGACAGACCCTCCACATCATCACATTGTTCAGGGTCTCACAGGGATGAGTCTCTCTATGATGAGACTGAAGAAAGTGGTCAGGTTTCGGACCATGAGACCACTCTCAATTTGGATACCCCTGATGGTGACGCTATGGTCAATGACCTTATTTCGGCCATCAATAGTGCGTTGGATATTTCTCCCCCAGCTCCCTCAGCAGAGGAAGCTGCTGCACAGCAGGAGAAATTCCATTTCTTGTATCCCAAGCGTAAATTGAGTGCCTTTTTAGACCACTCTGACTTCAGAGAATCTATCCAGAAACACCACGCTCAGCCATACAAGCGTTTTTCCAGACGCGCTAGGGATACACGTTATCCATTTTCCCCTGACGTGATCAAACGCTGGACCCAGTGTCCAAAAGTGGATCCCCCTATTGCCAAGCTTGCGGCAAAATCTATAGTCGCGGTAGAGGATGGCGCTTCACTTAAAGACGCCAACGACAGACAGATGGACCTTTGGTTGAAGTCTATCTATGAAACTATCGGCGCGTCGTTTGCCCCTGCATTCGCGGCCGTGTGGGCACTCCAAGCTATTTCAGCTGGGTTGGCACAGGTAGAGGCTGTCATGCAGCCAGCAGTGCCAAAGGTGTCGACCCTAACCTCACAAATGTCTGCGTTTGCGACCTACGCTATCAACGCGGTTCTGGAATCTACGAGCCGTACGTCGTTGGCGTCCGCCAACTCCGTAGTGTTGCGCAGAGCATTGTGGTTAAAGGACTGGAAAGCAGACGCTAGTTCCAAAAAATGTTTAACCAACTTGCCATTATCTGGAGATAGACTGTTTGGCGAGCAGCTCGCTGAAATCATCAAACAGTCCAAGGGTAAAGACTCGTCCTTACCCCAGCCCAGATCAAACAAACCTCAGCAGAAAAAGTGGCAGCCGAGGTCTCGGCCCTTTCGAGGCTCAGGCAAGGCCCAATTTTCCTCATTCAAAGGGACGCAGAAAGAACAAAGGAGCTCTGATTCATGGCGGGCTCACTCACGACCCAAGAAAGCAAACGGAGGAACTGTTTCCAAAGCGGCTTCCTCATGACTTTCAGCCGCCTCCCTCCGCATCCTCGGTCGGTGGCAGGCTTTCCCGTTTTTGCGGCATTTGGCTGTCACTGGTCAAAGACCGGTGGGTGACAGACATTTTGTCGCGCGGGTACAGAATCGAGTTCAGTTCCCGTCCTCCACCTCGGTTCTTCAGAACCTCCCCACATCCCGACCGAGCGGATGCCCTTCTGCAGGCGGTGAGCTCACTAAGAGCAGAAGGAGTGGTAATCCCTGTCCCCCCTCAGGAACGAGGGCGAGGGTTTTACTCCAATCTCTTTGTGGTTCCAAAAAAGGACGGCTCCTTCCGTCCTGTTCTGGACCTAAAAAGGCTCAACAAGCATGTGAACGCCAGGAGGTTCCGGATGGAATCCCTCCGGTCTGTCATTGCGTCAATGTCTCAAGGAGATTTTCTGGCATCAATAGACATCAAGGATGCGTATCTCCACGTACCAATTGCTACAGAGCACCAACGTTTTCTACGTTTGGTAATAGGAGACGAACATCTTCAGTTCGTAGCTCTGCCATTCGGTCTGGCGACAGCCCCACGGGTTTTCACCAAAGTCATGGCGGCAGTGGTAGCAGTCTTGCACTCCCAGGGACACTCCGTGATCCCTTATCTGGACGATCTACTTGTCAAGGCACCTTCTCAGGAGGCATGCCAACTCAGCCTGAATGTTACGCTGGAGACTCTCCAGTCTTTCGGGTGGATCATCAACTTTGCAAAGTCAAATCTGTCACCAACTCAGTCTCTAACGTTTCTTGGCATGGAGTTCCATACTCTATCAGCGATAGTGAAGCTTCCGCTGACCAAGCAGAGGTCACTACAGATAGGGGTGCGGTCGCTTCTTCAGGGCCAGTCGCACTCCTTGAGGCGCCTCATGCACTTCCTAGGGAAGATGGTGGCAGCCATGGAAGCAGTTCCCTTTGCGCAGTTTCATCTGCGTCCTCTTCAATGGGACATTCTTCGCCAATGGGACGGGAAGTCGACATCCCTGGACAGAGAAGTCTCCCTTTCTCAGGCGGCCAAGGACTCTCTGCAATGGTGGCTTCTGCCCAACTCATTGTCACAGGGAAGATCCTTCCTACCTCCATCCTGGGCAGTGGTCACGACAGACGCGAGTCTGTCAGGGTGGGGAGCAGTCTTTCTCCACCACAGGGCTCAGGGGACGTGGACTCAGCAAGAGTCCACCCTGCAGATCAATGTTCTGGAGATCAGAGCAGTGTATCTGGCACTTCTAGCCTTCCAGCAGTGGCTGGAAGGAAGGCAGATCCGAATCCAGTCGGACAACTCCACAGCGGTGGCATACATCAACCACCAAGGAGGGACGCGCAGTCGGCAAGCCTTCCAGGAAGTCAGGCGGATTCTGACGTGGGTGGAGGACACAGCATCCACCATATCCGCGGTACACATCCCGGGCGTAGAAAACTGGGAAGCAGACTTCCTCAGTCGCCAAGGGATAGACGCAGGGGAATGGTCCCTTCACCCGGACGTGTTTCAGGAAATCTGTCGCCGGTGGGGGGTGCCGGACGTCGACCTCATGGCGTCTCGGCACAACCACAAGGTCCCGGCATTCATGGCGCGGTCGCGCGATCAAAGGGCTCTGGCGGCAGACGCCTTGGTCCAAGATTGGTCGCAGTTCCGACTCCCATATGTATTCCCGCCTCTGGCACTCTTGCCCAGAGTGTTGCGCAAGATCAGATCCGATTGCACCCGCGTCATACTCGTCGCCCCAGACTGGCCGAGGAGATCGTGGTACCCGGATCTGTGGCATCTCACGGTCGGCCGACCGTGGTCACTTCCAGACCGGCCAGACTTACTGTCCCAAGGGCCGTTTTTCCATCAGAATTCTGCTGCCCTGAACCTGACTGTGTGGCCATTGAATCCTGGATCCTAGCGTGTGCAGGATTGTCTCAAGGAGTTGTTGCTACCATGAGGCAGGCTAGGAAGCCCACGTCTGCCAAGATCTACCACAGGACGTGGAAGATTTTCTTATCATGGTGCTCTGCTCAGGGAGTGTCTCCCTGGCCATTTGCATTGCCTACTCTTCTTTCCTTCCTACAATCGGGGTTAGAAAAAGGCTTGTCGCTTGGCTCACTTAAAGGGCAAGTCTCGGCACTATCAGTGTTTTTTCAGAAGCATCTGGCGCGTCTGTCTAAGGTGCGCACGTTTCTACAGGGGGTTTGTCATATTGTACCCCCGTACAGGCGGCCGTTAGATCCATGGGATCTGAATAGGGTACTAGTTGCTCTACAGAAGCCGCCTTTCGAGCCTTTGAAAGAGGTTTCCTTTTCTCGCCTGTCACAGAAAGTGGTGTTTCTAGTGGCGATCACGTCTCTTCGGAGAGTGTCTGAGCTGGCAGCACTGTCATCCAAGGCTCCTTTCCTGGTGGTCCACCAGGACAAGGTGGTTTTGCGCCCCACTCCAGAATTTCTTCCTAAAGTAGTATCTGATTTCCATCTAAATCAGGACATTTGCTTACCTTCTTTCTGTCCTCATCCGGTTTACCGGTATGAAAAGGATTTGCATTTGTTAGATCTGGTCAGAGCAATCAGAATCTACATCTCCCGCACGGCGCCCTTGCGCCGCTCCGAGGCACTTTTTGTCCTTGTTGCTGGTCCGCGCAAGGGATTGCAGGCTTCTAAAGCCACCCTGGCTCGATGGATCAAAGAACCAATTCTGGAAGCCTACCGTTCGGCTGGACTTCCGGTTCCATCAGGGCTGAAGGCCCATTCAACCAGAGCCGTGGGTGCGTCCTGGGCATTACGCCACCAGGCTACGGCTCAACAGGTGTGCCAGGCAGCTACCTGGTCCAGTCTGCACACTTTCACCAAACATTATCAGGTGCATACCTATGCTTCGGCGGATGCCAGCCTAGGTAGAAGAGTCCTGCAGGCGGCGGTGGCTTCCCAGTAGGGGGGCGCTGTCTTGCAGCTCTGACAAGAGGTTTTTCTTTACCCACCCAGGGACAGCTTTTGAACGTCCCAATTGTCTGGGTCTCCCAATAGAGCGCTGAAGAAGAAGGGAATTTTGTTACTTACCGTAAATTCCTTTTCTTCTAGCTCTTATTGGGAGACCCAGCACCCGCCCTGTTGTCCTTCGGGATTTTTGGTTTTGTTTGCGGGTACACATGTTGTTCATGTTGAACGGTTTGTCAGTTCTCCGATGTTATTCGGAGTTAATTTGTTTAAACCAGTTATTGGCTTTCCTCCTTCTTGCTTTGGCACTAAAACTGGAGAACCCGTGATTCCACGGGGGGTGTATAGCCAGAAGGGGAGGGGCCTTACACTTTTTAGTGTAATACTTTGTGTGGCCTCCGGAGGCAGTAGCTATACACCCAATTGTCTGGGTCTCCCAATAAGAGCTAGAAGAAAAGGAATTTACGGTAAGTAACAAAATTCCCTTCTTTGCCGGACACAAAAACGTTCACCTCAACGTTCCATCCGGCCGCCAGACAAGCAAATTTTTCCGGATACGATGAAAGCCGGATGGAACGCAAGGACACACGGCGCTAATAGAAGTCTATGGGGGGAAAAACGCATCCAGCGTCAACAGGATTCTGCTGGATTGCGCCTGATGGCCAAAAACTGATGTGTGTACGCAACCTTACTCGTTACTTTGTGAGTTTTCCCCAGTGACTTGCATTGTGCACGCTACTCAGAACAAATACGCAAGTATTAGCACTCGTTAGGTATATAGCAAGTACGAATAGTTAGGTACTCGCTCAACTCTAGTTTCAAATTCTTAAAAAATATCATACGCTATTCAAGAATTTTGTGCAAAGTCTAACTTTGTAGGACAAAAAGGTGCCTCACATTTGCTAAAATGTGGCAATATCTACACGCACACAAATTTCAGGTATACATAAATCACTCCGGGGGGTTGGACTGGAGTATATAGTATCTGTGAAAGAATTTTGCAACTTCTCCGTTCTTGCTGCCTCCTATGCTCCTGTCCTTCCTTCTGTTCAGGCTGCCTCCTGTGCTCCTGTCCTTCCTTCTGTTCAGGCTGCCTCCTGTGCTCCTGTCCTTCCTTCTGTTCAGGCTGGTTCCTGTGCTCCTGTCCTTCCTTCTGTTCAGGCTGCCTCCTGTGCTCCTGTCCTTCTTCCTTCTGTTCAGGCTGCCTCCTGTGCTCCTGTCCTTCTTCCTTCTGTTCAGGCTGCCTCCTGTGCTCCTGTCCTTCTTCCTTCTGTTCAGGCTGCCTCCTGTGCTCCTGTCCTTCTTCCTTCCGTTCAGGCTGCCTCCTGTGCTCCTGTCCTTCTTCCTTCCGTTCAGGCTGCCTCCTGTGCTCCTGTCCTTCTTCCTTCTGTTCAGGCTGCCTCCTGTGCTCCTGTCCTTCTTCCTTTTGTTCAGGCTGCCTCCTGTGCTCCTGTCCTTCTTCCTTTTGTTCAGGCTGCCTCCTGTGCTCCTGTCCTTCTTCCTTTTGTTCAGGCTGCCTCCTGTGCTCCTGTCCTTCTTCCTTCTGTTCAGGCTGCCTCCTGTGCTCCTGTCCTTCTTCCTTCTGTTCAGGCTGCCTCCTGTGCTCCTGTCCTTCTTCCTTCTGTTCAGGCTGCCTCCTGTGCTCCTGTCCTTCTTCCTTCTGTTCAGGCTACCTCCTGTGCTCCTGTCCTTCTTCCTTCTGTTCAGGCTGCCTCCTGTGCTCCTGTCCTTCCTTCTGTTCAGGCTGCCTCCTCTGCTCCTGTCCTTCTTCCTTCTGTTCAGGTTGCCTCCTGTGCTCCTGTCCTTCTTCCTTCTGTTCAGGCTGCCTTCGGTGCTCCTGTCCTTCCTTCCTTCTGTTCAGGCTGCCTCCGGTGCTCCTGTCCTTCCTTCCTTCTGTTCAGGCTGCCTCCGGTGCTCCTGTCCTTCCTTCTCTGTTCAGGCTGCCTCCGGTGCTCCTGTCCTTCCTTCTCTGTTCAGGCTGCCTCCGGTGCTCCTGTCCTTCCTTCTCTGTTCAGGCTGCCTTCGGTGCTCCTGTCCTTCCTTCTGTTCAGGCTGCCTCCTGTCCTTCCTTCTGTTCAGGCTGCCTCCTGTCCTTCCTTCTGTTCAGGCTGCCTCCTGTCCTTCCTTCTGTTCAGGCTGCCTCCTGTCCTTCCTTCTGTTCAGGCTGCCTCCTGTCCTTCCTTCTGTTCAGGCTGCCTCCTGTCCTTCCTTCTGTTCAGGCTGCCTCCTGTGCTCCTGCCCTTCCTTCTCTGTTCAGGCTGCCTTCGGTGCTCCTGCCCTTCCTTCTCTGTTCAGGCTGCCTCCGGTGCTCCTGCCCTTCCTTCTCTGTTCAGGCTGCCTTCGGTGCTCCTGCCCTTCCTTCTCTGTTCAGGCTGCCTCCGGTGCTCCTGTCCTTCCTTCTCTGTTCAGGCTGCCTCCGGCGCTCCTGTCCTTCCTTCTCTGTTCAGGCTGCCTTCGGTGCTCCTGTCCTTCCTTCTGTTCAGGCTGCCTCCTGTCCTTCCTTCTGTTCAGGCTGCCTCCTGTCCTTCCTTCTGTTCAGGCTGCCTCCTGTCCTTCCTTCTGTTCAGGCTGCCTCCTGTCCTTCCTTCTGTTCAGGCTGCCTCCTGTCCTTCCTTCTGTTCAGGCTGCCTCCTGTCCTTCCTTCTGTTCAGGCTGCCTCCTGTCCTTCCTTCTGTTCAGGCTGCCTCCTGTCCTTCCTTCTGTTCAGGCTGCCTCCTGTCCTTCCTTCTGTTCAGGCTGCCTCCTGTCCTTCCTTCTGTTCAGGCTGCCTCCTGTCCTTCCTTCTGTTCAGGCTGCCTCCTGTCCTTCCTTCTGTTCAGGCTGCCTCCTGTCCTTCCTTCTGTTCAGGCTGCCTCCTGTCCTTCCTTCTGTTCAGGCTGCCTCCTGTCCTTCCTTCTGTTCAGGCTGCCTCCTGTGCTCCTGCCCTTCCTTCTCTGTTCAGGCTGCCTCCTGTGCTCCTGCCCTTCCTTCTCTGTTCAGGCTGCCTCCTGTGCTCCTGCCCTTCCTTCTCTGTTCAGGCTGCCTTCGGTGCTCCTGCCCTTCCTTCTCTGTTCAGGCTGCCTTCGGTGCTCCTGTCCTTCCTTCTCTGTTCAGGCTGCCTTCGGTGCTCCTGTCCTTCCTTCTGTTCAGGCTGCCTCCTGTCCTTCCTTCTGTTCAGGCTGCCTTCGGTGCTCCTGTCCTTCCTTCTGTTCAGGCTGCCTCCTGTCCTTCCTTCTGTTCAGGCTGCCTCCTGTTTTTCCTTCTGTTCAGGCTGCCTCCTGTCCTTCCTTCTGTTCAGGCTGCCTTCGGTGCTCCTGTCCTTCCTTCTGTTCAGGCTGCCTCCTGTCCTTCCTTCTGTTCAGGCTGCCTCCTGTCCTTCCTTCTGTTCAGGCTGCCTCCTGTCCTTCCTTCTGTTCAGGCTGCCTCCTGTTTTTCCTTCTGTTCAGGCTGCCTCCTGTCCTTCCTTCTGTTCAGGCTGCCTTCGGTGCTCCTGTCCTTCCTTCTGTTCAGGCTGCCTCCTGTCCTTCCTTCTGTTCAGGCTGCCTCCTGTCCTTCCTTCTGTTCAGGCTGCCTCCTGTCCTTCCTTCTGTTCAGGCTGCCTCCTGTCCTTCCTTCTGTTCAGGCTGCCTCCTGTCCTTCCTTCTGTTCAGGCTGCCTCCTGTCCTTCCTTCTGTTCAGGCTGCCTCCTGTCCTTCCTTCTGTTCAGGCTGCCTCCTGTCCTTCCTTCTGTTCAGGCTGCCTCCTGTCCTTCCTTCTGTTCAGGCTGCCTCCTGTCCTTCCTTCTGTTAAGGCTGCCTCCTGTCCTTCCTTCTGTTCAGGCTGCCTCCTGTCCTGCCTCCTGTCCTTCCTTCTCTGTTCAGACTGCCTCCTGTGCTCCTGTCCTGTCCTCCTGCCCTTCCTTCTGTTCAGGCTGCCTCCTGTGCTCCTGTCCTGTCCTCCTGCCCTTCCTTCTCTGTTCAGGCTGCCTCCTGTCCTTCCTTCTGTTCAGGGTGCCTCCTGTCCTTCCTTCTGTTCAGGCTGCCTCCTGTCCTTCCTTCTGTTCAGGCTGCCTCCTGTCCTTCCTTCTGTTCAGGCTGCCTCCTGTCCTTCCTTCTGTTAAGGCTGCCTCCTGTCCTTCCTTCTGTTCAGGCTGCCTCCTGTCCTGCCTCCTGTCCTTCCTTCTCTGTTCAGGCTGCCTTCGGTGCTCCTGCCCTTCCTTCTCTGTTCAGGCTGCCTCCTGTGCTCCTGCCCTTCCTTCTCTGTTCAGGCTGCCTTCGGTGCTCCTGCCCTTCCTTCTCTGTTCAGGCTGCCTTCGGTGCTCCTGTCCTTCCTTCTCTGTTCAGGCTGCCTTCGGTGCTCCTGTCCTTCCTTCTGTTCAGGCTGCCTCCTGTCCTTCCTTCTGTTCAGGCTGCCTCCTGTCCTTCCTTCTGTTCAGGCTGCCTCCTGTCCTTCCTTCTGTTCAGGCTGCCTCCTGTCCTTCCTTCTGTTCAGGCTGCCTCCTGTCCTTCCTTCTGTTCAGGCTGCCTCCTGTCCTTCCTTCTGTTCAGGCTGCCTCCTGTTTTTCCTTCTGTTCAGGCTGCCTCCTGTCCTTCCTTCTGTTCAGGCTGCCTCCTGTCCTTCCTTCTGTTCAGGCTGCCTCCTGTGCTCCTGTCCTGTCCTCCTGCCCTTCCTTCTGTTCAGGCTGCCTCCTGTGCTCCTGTCCTGTCCTCCTGCCCTTCCTTCTCTGTTCAGGCTGCCTCCTGTCCTTCCTTCTGTTCAGGCTGCCTCCTGTCCTTCCTTCTGTTCAGGCTGCCTCCTGTCCTTCCTTCTGTTAAGGCTGCCTCCTGTCCTTCCTTCTGTTCAGGCTGCCTCCTGTCCTGCCTCCTGTCCTTCCTTCTCTGTTCAGGCTGCCTTCGGTGCTCCTGCCCTTCCTTCTCTGTTCAGGCTGCCTCCTGTGCTCCTGCCCTTCCTTCTCTGTTCAGGCTGCCTCCTGTGCTCCTGCCCTTCCTTCTCTGTTCAGGCTGCCTCCTGTGCTCCTGCCCTTCCTTCTCTGTTCAGGCTGCCTCCTGTCCTCCTGCCCTTCCTTCTCTGTTCAGGCTGCCTTCGGTGCTCCTGCCCTTCCTTCTCTGTTCAGGCTGCCTTCGGTGCTCCTGTCCTTCCTTCTGTTCAGGCTGCCTCCTGTCCTCCTGCCCTTCCTTCTCTGTTCAGGCTGCCTTCGGTGCTCCTTCCCTTCCTTCTCTGTTCAGGCTGCCTTCGGTGCTCCTGCCCTTCCTTCTCTGTTCAGGCTGACTTCGGTGCTCCTGCCCTTCCTTCTCTGTTCAGGCTGTCTTCGGTGCTCCTGCCCTTCCTTCTCTGTTCAGGCTGCCTCCTGTCCTCCTGCCCTTCCTTCTCTGTTCAGGCTGCCTTCGGTGCTCCTGCCCTTCCTTCTCTGTTCAGGCTGCCTTCGGTGCTCCTTCCCTTCCTTCTCTGTTCAGGCTGCCTTTGGTGCTCCTGTCCTTCCTTCTCTGTTCAGGCTGTCTTCGGTGCTCCTGTCCTTCCTTCTCTGTTCAGGCTGCCTTCGGTGCTCCTGCCCTTCCTTCTCTGTTCAGGCTGTCTTCGGTGCTCCTGCCCTTCCTTCTCTGTTCAGGCTGCCTTCGGTGCTCCTGCCCTTCCTTCTCTGTTCAGGCTGCCTTCGGTGCTCCTGCCCTTCCTTCTCTGTTCAGGCTGTCTTCGGTGCTCCTGCCCTTCCTTCTCTGTTCAGGCTGTCTTCGGTGCTCCTGCCCTTCCTTCTCTGTTCAGGCTGCCTTTGGTGCTCCTGCCCTTCCTTCTCTGTTCAGGCTGCCTTCGGTGCTCCTGCCCTTCCTTCTCTGTTCAGGCTGTCTTCGGTGCTCCTGCCCTTCCTTCTCTGTTCAGGCTGCCTTCGGTGCTCCTGCCCTTCCTTCTCTGTTCAGGCTGCCTTCGGTGCTCCTGCCCTTCCTTCTCTGTTCAGGCTGTCTTCGGTGCTCCTGCCCTTCCTTCTCTGTTCAGGCTGCCTTCGGTGCTCCTGCCCTTCCTTCTCTGTTCAGGCTGCCTTCGGTGCTCCTGCCCTTCCTTCTCTGTTCAGGCTGTCTTCGGTGCTCCTGCCCTTCCTTCTCTGTTCAGGCTGCCTTCGGTGCTCCTGCCCCTCCTTCTCTGTTCAGGCTGCCTTCGGTGCTCCTGCCCTTCCTTCTCTATTCTTCTGTTTGTTTGTGGGTTTTTGGTTTTTTTTCGTTGTTTTTTTTGTCCAGACAGGTTCATTAATGATGTGATGTTGTTCACTTGCAAACATTGAAATACTTTCTTCCTCCAGACAATAAAGGTGAAGTGGAATGAGGCAGAGGAAAGACGGAATCTGTTTCTCCAGGAGCAGGAAGCTTTTCAGAGCGATCTGGAGCGGTTTCAATCATCCCTTAAGTCCACAGAAAAATGGCTGGGCTTGTGAAGATTAGACCAGTATAACAAAAAAAATAAATAAAATGTTTTTAAAGGGAATCTGTCACCAAGTTTTTGCTATGTAATCTGAGCACATCCTAATAGGGCAAGGGAGCCTGATTCCAGCAAAGTATCACTTACCGGGCTGCTTGATAAGAATCACTTTTTTTTTTTTTCCTGCTGTAGCTCTAGACGTTCTCAGGATGCTGAGATCTGTAAAACCCCGCCCACACCACTGATTGGCCAGAAAACTGCCAATCAGTAGTGGGGGCGTGGTAATGCAGCGCAGGATGACTGCATGGCAAGAGACACCCAGTGATAATCTCCTGCTGATAAAACAAACAACACCGCAGTCTAGTAAGTGATACTGGAATAATGGTTTTAGCCCCGGCATCATTCTGATCTCATGGAGTACTAAAAATCTGCTGACAGATTCCCTTTTAAATGACTAAAAAGTTCCTGTTTTTTTGTAAATGGTTTTTCCACATTGGATTTTTCCTGTGTTGTTTTTGCTTTCTGTGTTATTTATTTTTGTGTAATTGCTTTTCATTAATAAATGTTTGTTAATTAGTTAAACACGTGAATACAGTTCAGTTTCTTCTATCATACATCAGTAAGCTGAAAAAATATTTAAGACTTCCTGTTCCGGTCCTGGCTGAGGAGGCAGCATAGAGGAGAAGCTCCCGACACCCCTCTGAGAAACCGACGATAAACAGCATACCCGGGCAAGTGAGCGAGCAGAGAGCAGCACGTCTGGTAGCAGGAAGCACACAGCTATGGAGCGTTACTTACTGAGGAGTGCTGGTGGTGGTGAGGGGACCTGCAGGAATGGAGATTCTGACTGCCGGCGGGGAGAAGAGGAGACTGTCATGGCACCAACAAGCCTGATGGAGGAGGAGCCAGAGTCCCCAGTGCAAGATGTGGTAATGGAAGCCAGGAGAGGGAGAAGTGAAGGAGATGAGAGCGGGGGGGGGGGGGTCGGGGGAGGATGGAGCAGGAGAGAAATCGCTGCAGGGGATTGCAGAGGGAGAAACACAATGGATAGAGGAAGGGGACATGGAGGAACAAGAAAGAGAGGAGGAGGAGGAGGAGTGCAGCAAGCAAAGAGGGCTCAGAGACGCAGGAGACCGGACTGATCACTTAGACACGCAGTATAAGGTGTCTAATCTTGATCAACGTCAGCAGAAGCTGCATGTCAGAAACAGTAACACTCCTTCTAAAGCAAACAAGAAACTGCCAGCCACACCATTATCTAAATACTGTAAACAAATGGGGGAGGGTGGAAAATCCCCAGCACAGAATAAGAGAACTAAGAAACCAGCACCACCTGCAGGCCAAGACAAGCATGCACAAGAGCTCAATGTTGATTATAAAAAATTGGCTGCCGAAGTGACATCACATCTGTCAAAAGAGATTAAAGTGGCCATTGAAACAGCCCTACAAACATCCCTAGCAGCTATGCAAAAGCAGATTAGTGGACATGCATCTAGACTGGCAGAAACAGAGCAGAGAATATCTGACTCAGAGGAGAAAATAATGGCTATGCAAGAGCAAATAGCAGCTCTAGTGAAATCAATCGATTATTTGAGAGATAAAGCGGAAGACTTAGAGAACCGATCGAGGCGAAATAATTTGCGCATTGTGGGGCTGCCAGAATCGGTATCTTTGGGACAGCTGGATAGCATATGTGAACACGAGTTACCTCAGGCCCTGGGCATTAAGGCTAAATTCAGAGTGGAAAGAGCGCACAGAGTGGGACCACTAAGACAAGAAGCGAATAGGGGAGAGGATCCAAACCCAAACAAGAAAGCCCCGCTGAGGGCTAGACAAGTGATAGTCAAATATCTTGATTATAAACATAAAGAGGAAATACTGAGGGCCTTTAGAGACAGACAGCGACCATTGCATTACCAAGGCAACAGACTGCTAATTTTCGGCGATTATTCAGCAGAAGTCTCCAGAAAGAGAAAAGAATTCAGCAAAGTATGTTCATTCCTGTATAACAAAAAAGTCAAGTGCCAACTGCTATACCCTGCCACACTGAAAGTCAGAAATAGTAATGGTTCGTTTGCATATTACAAAGACTTTAAAGAAGCAGAGCGTACTCTCATGGCAGAACAGGATAAGAATCAGGCTGATGGACAAAAAAGAGGAAACAATGGAGAAGGGACCAGCAGAGGAGGATCTCCAAGAGGCCCAGGGAAAGACTCGAGAAGCTTTGAGGAGCAATCGCGGGTGGAGAGTAGAGAGGAAAGGAGATTGAGCCCAAAACAACCAAATAATCCTCGCTCGGAACACAGAGACTAATTGTTGGAAATGGTCCATGACAACTGAACTGAACTAGATATTGCTGGTCCTGTTCTCGCACTCTCTCACTCTCTTGATTTCACTCTCTCATGTCCAGTTTTGCTTTCACGCTTGCTATCAGTTCCACTTTCAGTCTTACTCCTAACGTTCAGTCTCACACTCACCCTCAGTCCCACACTTTTTTTTTTTTTTTTTTTTCCCTCCCTCACATATTCAGTCTCATTTTCAGTTTCATGCTTACTTCCAGTTTCACACTCACTCTCATACTCAGTTTCATTTTCAGTCTCACGCTCACTTTCAGTACCTCACGCGCTCTGTCTCACTCTTTTTCTTTCGCATATTCAGTCTCACGCTTACTTTCAGTTCCACTTCCAGATTCACTTTCATTCTTACTTTCACTCGCCTTTGTCCAGGAATGACTTCCAGGCGTAAATGAAGTGGATCTGTCTGCTCTGAGTGCTGGGACGACCACCAGAAAATAGAGCTAATTTGGACTTGAAGTCCTTATAGAGTTTTTGTCATACTGTACTATTTTTGACATTATTTAAGGCTCGTTCATGTGTCTCATATGAATCCGGGGCTAGAACTATACTCTAAGGGGGGTGACTAGGGAGCTTAACAGTTTGGCTAGGAAAAGGGGAAGTCATCAGCATGGCAAAAAGAGCCAAAAATTTCCCAGAAGGGAAAACGTGTTCTACAGTTAATTGTTTATTGTTATATTTGTTATACCTACAAGGTGGGGAAAAGATATATCAAGCCTGGGGGGCAAATTCTATACCTGGTAATAATTGTCTCGTCTCTTGTGAGTTCAGGGCCCACAGGGGAGGAAGTAGTAAGAGCAAAATACAAAGGCAAATATGGTACAAATAACTACATGGAATGTGAAAGGCTTGAGATCTCCTAACAAACGAGCAATGATACTAAGACATCTGAAAAGACTAAAAACAGATATTGCATTATTACAGGAAACGCATCTGAGGAAGGAGGACTTTTTTCGCATGAAGAAATACTGGGTGGGTACTGTATATGGGGCAGAGGCACAAGGTAGGAAAGCGGGGACAATGATTCTAATACATAAACAGCTCAGCCATGAAGTAGTGACACACGAGGCAGACGACCAGGGACGGTGGCAGCATTTAACAATCATTAGTCCAGCGGGTAAATTAAGTATCTACAATGTTTACGGTCCAAACTCCCAACAGAGCATATTTCATGATGGCATAAAGGCCAACATACTAGCAGATGGGGAGACCAACATCATAGTAGGAGGTGATTTTAACACAGTTCCAGACTCAGCTGAAGACAGGAGGAGGGGGAAGGAGAGGACAGAGGATGTGGACAGAAGGCCGGACCATAGGGATGTGACATTAGAAGACGTGGGTTTGAAGGACATCTGGAGATTAGCTCACCCGCATGATAGAGAATATACACACTTCTCGCATCCTCATGATAGCTGGTCGCGTATTGATCAATTTTGGATTTCTCAAGGCCTAGTTAATCGGGCACAAGAATGTGTGATAGAAAACATGGTGATATCTGATCATAGTCCGTTGAGATTGGGTATCAAAGAGCAGTTCAAAAGAGGTACAGATATCATATGGAGATTTCCATCGTTTCTTCTCAGACAAGATAATTTCCACAGGGTATTACGAGAGTGGTGGGGAGAATTCACAGAGGAAAACAAGGAACACAAAGGGAACCCAGTGCTATACTGGGAAACGGCAAAAGCGGTCTTGAGGGGTCGCCTGATTGGATATGCGGCCATGATCAAAAGGAAGACCAATGAGAATTATAATGCCCAGAGTGAAGCAGTGTGGGTAGCATACACAAAGTTTTTGGCAAATAGATCTCCCACGACGAAAGACAGATGGTTGGAGGCAAAAAGGGGGTTTGACGAATGGGCAAAAAAAAAGGAACAATTATTTTGGTCGCACAGGGAAGCAGAGCTACATAGATTTGGCAACAAGGCGGGGAGGATGCTGGCAAATTTGGCAAGGGGTAGCAGGAAAATGACAGTGATTTCCAAACTAAAAAGAAAGGGGGGGGAGGTGACCACAGATCCTAAGGAAATCAATAAATTGCTGGGACATTTTTATAGAAAATTATATGGGCCAGGAAACAACGACATGACTGACGAGGCAGAGTGGTTAAGACAAGCACACTTGCCTAGCTTAACAGAGGAAGATCTGAGTGACCTAAATGCAGATATCACAGTTGAGGAGGTGACTAGAACAATCGGGGAGCTTAACACCAACAAGGTACCAGGCCCCGACGGTTTTAACAGCGAGTTTTATAAGGCTATGAGGGATCTGATCTCGCCAGATTTAACTGCGGTATTTAATGCATTTTTGGAAGGAGAGGAAATTCCTAAAAATTCAAACGTAGCATATATCAAATTACTCCCTAAGGGAACTAAAGACCTGGATGATCCCTCTAGTTATAGACCCATATCACTTATAAACCAGGATTTAAAAATAATATCTAAGATTATGGCTAATAGATTGGCCAAGATTCTTCCAAGGATCATTACAGAGCATCAGGTAGGGTTTATTAAAGGGAGAAATGCTGTCACTAATATCCGGAAGACAATACTAGTGGTGGATGCGGTGAGATTGGATCAGATAGAAAGGGGGGCAAGACCCGCTCTAGTTACACTCGACGCAGAAAAAGCGTTTGACAATGTAAATTGGAGCTGGCTGGACAAAGTACTAGAGGCCACAGGGATTGTAGGCAAAATGAGGCTTTACATTAGGAATCTTTACGCTAACTTGGGAGCTAAGGTACACACTCCAGGTTTTTTATTAGACGTGTTCCCTTTGATGAAGGGAACAAGACAAGGCTGCCCGCTATCTCCCCTTTTATTCGACTTGGCCATTGAACCATTGTCAAGAATACTGCAGGGCCCGAATAGTTTTAAAGGGATTAAGGTAAGGGGAACTGAAATAAAGACAGCACTTTTTGCCGATGATGTCATACTATATATGGGGGACCCTAACGTGGATCTGCCACAGACTCTAGCCCTAATTGAAAAATTTGGATTAGTCTCAGGATTCAAATTGAATAAAAAAAAGTGTGAGATCCTGTTCCTAAAAGGGGGGAATGTAAGGGATGGTTGTATATGTGGCATTCCTATAGCACAGACATCACTTAAATATTTGGGAATTCATATAGGAAGAACGGTGTAATCAATTAACGAGATGAATTATGGCCCACTAATTAGGAAAATTATAGCACAACTAAAGGGATGGAAGGGTCTGCCTCTACCACTACTGGCAAGGTGCCACCTGATAAAAATGATGAGCTTTCCTAGACTGTTGTACCCATTCCAGACGATCCCGATATTGCTAAAAATGAGGGACGTAAATAGGCTCAACTCAGCGTATGCGGATTTTATATGGCGGGGAAGGAAACCTAGAATAAAGTTACGAACATTGATGAAGTCAACGGAGGAAGGAGGTCTTAGTTTCCCGGATGTTCGGGGATATAACCTGGTGTGTATAATGAGACATGTGTTTGATTGGTTGTGAGGAACGAGCAGGCACTCAGACTATGGCATGGAAGGCAAGTATGCATCACCGTGGGATTTGGCGTCCATTTTACACTCCCCATTGTCCAGGGCGGATGGGCATATAAGGAACTCAATCTTATTCCGAGACACTATGCTAACATGGAAACTGGTAAGAAAGAAATTGGGACTGTCATGGAAAGTATCTAAGTACTTAAATCCCTGGGCATCTCCGAACTTTCCCATGGGACGGGAAAATAAGCTATTTACTAGATGGAAAGAGAAGGGCGTCGAGAGAATGAAGGATGTCATGAATGTGGAGGAGAGAAGGTGGCTGACAGGACGGGAAGTGCTTGACAAGTATGAACTTAATAGCTCACATATCATCCAGTATGAACAACTGAAGCATGGAGTATTTGTAGATTTGGGGGAGCTTGGAAAGGAATTGAATACGAGTTTGATTGATGAGCTTATGGAAAGTGATGTAGCAAGTGTAAATGTTTCCAAAATTTACCGAACATTTCGGGGAATGCTTATATCTGGGGAGGATAGCCGTACTCTAACAGCGTGGGGGAAACAATTGAAAGGGCGGGAAGGTGTAGGGGATATATTGAAGGGATGGGTACAGATGCGGAAACATGTTACCAATGAGAGATGGAGAGACACCCAATTTAGAATTTTACACAGGGCTATTATGGGCTTCAACATTCCGGGAAGAGATATGCGGTGTCCTAAATGTCAAAGAGAAAAAACAGATATGCTACATGGACTATGGGAGTGTAAGGAAATTCACAGGTTCTGGAATCAAGTTAGATTATTTGTCCAGGCAACATGGGGAATTTCTGGAAATCTAGAGCTAATGGTGTGGATTTTCCATTCCTTTGAGGGAGGAGTAAGAGGGGGATCGGACATGCCGGGAAAGAAGAAATATACAATAGTACATGACATAGCCATGATAGTCAAACGGTCCATATTAAAGCATTGGATACAAAGGGAGGGACCATCCATAAAAGAGGTCATCGGGGAATTACATAATTTATTGAGGCTGGAGAAAGTGGAAGCGGAAAGGGACAAAGATAGGTTGACACCCAAGTTCTTTGGGAAATGGAGAAATTTCATTGAAAGTCAATTTACTCAGGGAGAAATAAATAATCTGATGACACCTTTTCTACAATCGGAATGGTACCTTCTGAATGATATCCAGGACAAACTGGGTAAATTGAAAATCACAGAGGTGTGGGTTCCGGAGTAAAGGGAGACGAGACGCTAAGGTAGCCACAAGACGTGCCAGAAAATTTGGAAGCATTCGGGGTTGGCTTAGGGGCTTAATGATTCTAATTGACTTGTATCGCGTCTGTTATTTCTTAGTACTTTTGCCTTGGTTTAATAGAGACCATATCAATCAGATAAACAGTTTAAAATATCAAGTTGGGGCATCGCACCCTATTATGTCACATATTGTCAGACAAATGTTTTTCCTTGCGTAACCTTGAATATCTTGTTATGTTTATAAAAAATTGGAAAATCAATAAAAAGTTTTTGAAAAAAAAATTTAAAAAGGGACAACCCCTTTAAAAAAAAAAAATATCTGGACCTGATGAGGCTAGTGTACTCTTGAAAATTCATAATGGCTGTATAATCCTTACAGAAAATGAGCACGGTGTAAACAATTTACCAAAAATGGGGATAGTTTAGCACAAAGCCACACCACCATTTTTTTGTGCACCGCAAGTAATGCATCTTAAACCAATCTTAATGCCAGTCTTAAAGCTTCTGTACTGCATGCCCATTAGTCACAATCACTGTCGCAGGGTGCGGCCAGGTCCGTGCCCGGAGGTGGGGGGCAGCCGAGGCTAGCAATTATTCAGCTGGATATGCACACATTCTGCTGCAATGTATTGTAGCACAGAAACTCGCCGGGTCCCTGCACAGCAATACATGCTGCCAGCCAATCAGAGACCAGCAGCTAACTTCAGCCTGCTTGTCAGAGGTGGTGTATTGCAAGGATATCGTGGGGGAAGGTGAGAAGATTTATTTTTTTTTTTTTTTTATACAACTTTGCAGAAGAGCTGCAGAACAAGTACATTATTATTGGAAGGGACATTAAACCAGGATGGGGTACATTATACCAGGGAAGGGAGGCATACCAGGAAAAGGCCCAGGATAGAGGATATACCAGGAAAGGGAGACACTATGCCTGGAGGGGGCTCAGAATACCAGGAAGGAGCCCAGGATGGAAAACATACCAGGAAAGGGAAACATGCCAAGAAGGAGCCCACGATAGAGGACATTATACCAGGAAAAGACCCAGGATAGGGGACATTATACCAGGAAAGGGAAACATGCCAGGAAGGAGCCCACGATAGAGGACATTATACCAGGAAAAGACCCAGGATAGGGGACATTATACCAGGAAAGGGAGACATGCCTGGAAGAAGCCCACGATAGAGGACATTATACCAGGAAAAGACCCAGGATAGGGGACATTATACCAGGAAAGGGAAACATGCCAGGAAGGAGCCCACGATAGAGGACATTATACCAGGAAAAGACCCAGGATAGGGGACATTATACCAGGAAAGGGAAACATGCCAAGAAGGAGCCCACGATAGAGGACATTATACCAGGAAAAGACCCAGGATAGGGGACATTATACCAGGAAAGGGAAACATGCCTGGAAGAAGCTCACGATAGAGGACATTATACCAGGAAAAGACCCAGGATAGGGGACATTATACCAGGAAAGGGAAACATGCCAGGAAGGAGCCCACGATAGAGGACATTATACCAGGAAAAGACCCAGGATAGGGGACATTATACCAGGAAAGGGAGACATGCCAGGAAGGAGCCCACGATAGAGGACATTATACCAGGAAAAGACCCAGGATAGGGGACATTATACCAGGAAAGGGAAACATGCCAGGAAGGAGCCCACGATAGAGGACATTATACCAGGAAAAGACCCAGGATAGGGGACATTATACCAGGAAAGGGAGACATGCCTGGAAGAAGCTCACGATAGAGGACATTATACCAGGAAAAGACCCAGGATAGGGGATATTATACCAGGAAAGGGAAACATGCCAGGAAGGAGCCCACGATAGAGGACATTATACCAGGAAAAGACCCAGGATAGAGGATATACCAGGAAAGGGAGACACTATGCCTGGAGGGGGCTCAGAATACCAGGAAGGAGCCCAGAATGGAAAACATACCAGGAAAGGGAAACATGCCAAGAAGGAGCCCACGATAGAGGACATTATACCAGGAAAAGACCCAGGATAGGGGACATTATACCAGGAAAGGGAGACATGCCTGGAAGAAGCTCACGATAGAGGACATTATACCAGGAAAAGACCCAGGATAGGGGATATTATACCAGGAAAGGGAAACATGCCAGGAAGGAGCCCACGATAGAGGACATTATACCAGGAAAAGACCCAGGATAGGGGACATTATACCAGGAAAGGGAAACATGCCAGGAAGAAGCTCACGATAGAGGACATTATACCAGGAAAAGACCCAGGATAGGGGACATTATACCAGGAAAGGGAGACATGCCTGGAAGAGGCCCAGGATGGAGGACATTATACCAGGAAAAGACCCAGGATAGGGGACATTATACCAGGAAAGGGAGACATGCCTGGAAGAGGCCCAGGATGGAGGACCTTTCAGGATGGGGGCATTATAACATGGAGGGAGGAGGACACGTTTGTATTAAGATCTGGAACCCTACAAGGACCCATACATCTGACAATCATGTATATTTAGGCCATTGGACTCCAATTACACCACTGTTCGCAAACTGCCAGTCAATGTTGGACCAGGAGGCACTAGACATCTAGTTCTTTATTGATAACCTCCTGCTGATAAAACACTGATCGAATTGAAAGTGCAAAATACAGAGAGGTAAGTGACATATTGCTGGAATCAGGGTATCAGCCCCTCTATCACTGTGTTCTCAATTACATAGCAAAAATCTGCTGACATATTTGCTTTACTCCTATTAGGATTGTGTGAGAGATTTTGCTCTCTGCACTGATGTATGTAAAATAAACGCAAATCCAAAAATCTTTTTCTTTTTTTAAATGCCATTTAATTATTGCATTCAGCGATTGACAGCAGCGATGGAATCCAGCTCTTCTCTGCCGGCCGCGTGATACAGCCGGCATCTGTTCAGTTTGGGCTCAGTTCACATTGGGAAGGGACCCCTTTAGCCTGCTGATTAACCCTATATCTGCACTTTTACTCGTGCCATGATCCCTTAGCCATCCTTGTGGCCTTATAACACTGTATAATGGCTGACGGGCCTCTCATTAAGCTGTGGCGGTATTGGGGCCACAGAGAAAGCTCCTCATGTGTAAACTGCGAAGATGCTGCGCTCCATAATGTACGCAGCATCTAAGGGTGTGTTCACACTGGGTTTTTGGAGAATATCAGGTCTGTAAAGAGAATTTGTGGGTTTTCTGCTCCCCTGATAAACGCACCCTATAAGGTAAAGTTCCTATACTTATAGCAGGGTCTAAACTAGCAAAAAGAGAGCTGAGGTTCGCTTTTTATATAGCCTGACGCTGTTGCTTATAGCAACCAATCACAGACATACTAGCTGACCAGTGACGGCTGTGATTGGCTGATACGCCCGTCACTCTGCGGTGTTCGTTCTCAAGGAGAAGCTCCGTCCTCTGTTGTCTAGAGTAGGCGTGGTTTCATCGCGCGTCATGAGGAGGGCGGGATCTTTTAGTATACACCGCTCTGATTGGATAAGCCGTCCACGCCTCCCTTCTCCAGATCCCGTATGTTAACGGACACCATGGCTGTGCTCCTCCGTAGACTTGTCAATGACTGCCGCCGAGGATTACCGCTGCTGGCCCAGGGCTCCCGGTGGTGTTCGAATGCAGCCGCGCCGCTGGACGACACCGTGAACGGGCTCAGCGACGAGCAGAGACAGGTAAGAGAAATTACGTATGTCCTCAACCAACCAATCACAACTCGGCTTACACTCGCTATTGTGACGCTTGGACATAAAAGCTGCATCCTGATTGGTGGGGATGGCCTCCATTCACTTCTGCTTCTTGCCACTATCCTAACCTGCTGTTATTTAAAGGATTTGTCCACCTTTTGGGGCTTTTTTTTTTTCCCTAAATGCAAGTATTTGGGGCTACAAATCATTTTTGCAATTGGTTTTCATTAAAAATCTATCATTATTTGACTTTTACTATTGCTAACTGCAGAATGAGGCAACTGAGAATCCATCAGTGAGCGCTGCAGGAAAAAAAACCCTGAAACCTTAGAATATTGATTAAAATTAATTGTTACTCTTGCTTACTGATGGCCTATATTCAGTGTAATTTAGCAATATCAGGCCTTGGGGGCCCCACACCCTCAATAGGGAGTAGATGGGGGGGCCCCCACCAATGTGATTTTTGAGGACCTGTCCAATGGATATGCCATCAGTCTTGAACGGCCCCTTTTTTAAAAGGGTTTTTGCAACAATTTGTGCACCCCCCTCCCCCCCTCCATGTTATCGGCTCCTGATGACTGCGGATCAGTATTGATCGCTGTGTCCTTGCTGTCAGAGCCGCCTTATCCCTGACCCTTAACACTTTTCTCCGCTCCGCTCTTCTGCCCCCTGTAAATGACTGCACAGAGCTATTCTTCCATTGTCAGGTGATAGGAGGGGGGTGAGGACTATAAACAGAACTCACAGTCCTAACCTGACACTTGTGATGACCAGGCGACTAATAAGAATGTGGATTTACGGATAGGAAAAGTCTACACACCCCTGCAGAATCATCTCTGAACTCTGGGGTTTTTTTTCCACCTGTAAATTGAAATCTTGTCGGGTGGAAAGAGAAAAAAGAAGTAAAATAATGTGGTTGCATAAATATTCACACCCTTAAACTATTACTTTATTGAAGTCCCCTTTGAATTGATGACAGCACTCAGTGTTGTTGGGTTGGAGTCTATCCACATGGCACATCTAGAATTGGCAATGTTTGCGGACTCATACAGTAGCTCCACATGGG
The DNA here is from genome assembly GCF_048569485.1 of Anomaloglossus baeobatrachus. Classification (NCBI taxonomy): domain Eukaryota; kingdom Metazoa; phylum Chordata; class Amphibia; order Anura; family Aromobatidae; genus Anomaloglossus; species Anomaloglossus baeobatrachus. The sequence goes on from NC_134364.1 coordinate 117,729,610, forward strand.
TCAGATCGCGAGGGCACCTCCTGTGCACAGACCTGAATGTTTGAAGGTCACTTAGGGTAGCGCCGAAAGGTGAAAATTCATCTTCAACTTTTAACAGAGGCTTGACTGATATTTGGAACTGTTCCTAATTTACTCCACCTTGCCTAAAGTCCCAGTTGCTGAAAAACGGCCACAAAGCACAATTCTGCTTCCACCATGCTTCACTGTGGGAATGGTCTTTACAATTCCCGTCAAACCTATGTTTTGGAATTATGGACAAAAGGTTCAACCTTGATCCCATCAGACATTAACACAGTTTCTCTAACGCTTTTGGCAGACTTGATGTATATTGTGGCAAAACATAACTGGGCTTGGATAATTTTCTTTGTTAGTAAAGGCTTCCGTCTTGCCACCCTACCCCACCAGCCAGACATATGAGGACAACAGGAGACTATCATATGCCGTACATAACCAGTACTGGCCAAAAATTCCTGCAGCTCCTTTAATGTTACATTCTGCATCTTTCCAACCTCATAGACCATTTTTCTGCTCATCTTTTCTTCAATTTTTAAGGGTCCAGTTTTAGGTAATGTCACTGTTGTGCCATGTTTAAGCCATATCTCAATGATGTCTTCAGTGCCTGATATTTCTAATGCCTTTGGTCTTTTTTGTCCCCTTTACCTGACTGTTAACTTTCACGCCTTTTGCTGTGTTGTAAGCTGTTTACGGACCATGGATTTTAGTGTAAAATGTCAGGAAAATCCTCCTAGAGGTTCCTGCAGCTCCTTTACTGTTACTATCTGCATCTTTGCAGCTCACAGACTATTTTTCTTCTCATCTTTTAATCACTTTTTGAGGGTCCAGTTACTATTGTGCCATAGTTGTCACTTCTTGATGATCTCTTCAGTGTCCATGATATTTTGAATGCCTTTGAATATTTTTTTATGTACTCTTCATCTGACTAATTTTCAAATGCAAACCCTTTGCTGTGTTGTAAGCTGTTTATGGACCACAGATGTTAGTTTAAATGTTAGGAAAATCCTCCTAGAAGTTCCTGCAGCTCCTTTACTGTTACGATCTGCATCTTTGCAACTCAGACTATTTTTCTTATCTTTTCATCACTTTTTGAGGGTCCAGTTTTAAGTACTGTCCCTGTTGTGCCATATTTAAGCCACTTCAAAGTGTCCATGATTTCTCTAATGCCTTTAGATTTTTATTATTTCTTGTGTGTCCTTTTTCCCCTGACTGCTGTCATCATTATAATACCTTTGCTGGGTTGTAAGCTGTTTATGGATCATGGATTTTAATGTAAAATGTCAGGAAAATCCTCCTAGAAGTTCCGGCAGCTCCTTTATTGTTACAACCTGCATCTTTGCAACTCACAAACTATTTTTCTTCTCATCTTTCAATTATTTTTTTGCGGTCCAGGTGTAGGTAATGTCACTGTTGTGCTCGTACTTATGCTACTTCTTGATGACTTTTTCAGTGTCCTTGATATCTCTAATGCCTTTTAGATTTTTATTATTTCTTGTGTGTCCTTTTCCCCTGACTGCTGTCATCATTGTGATCCCTTTGCTGGGTTGTAAGCTGTTTATGGATCATGGATTTTAGTGTAAAATGTCAGGAAAATCCTCCTAGGACAGAAGAACGTTTTATTTAGAATCAATGAGGTCAGCCATGTAAAACGTGTGTGATTGTGTCAGAATTAGCCAATCACCCCCCCCCCCCCCCCCCAATGATAAGAGGGTGTGCACAGTTATGCAGCCACATTACTTTAGTTTGTTTCTCAATAGATTGTGGGCGACATTAAAAGAGGAAAAGATTCTGAAATCAATCTTCTTGGTAGGATTATCTTTACATGGAAAAAAACCTCTAATTTTATAAGGGGTGTGTAGACTTTTTATATCCACGGTACATGACCCAACCATTATTTTTTTTTTTTTCTTCCGTGTTTAGCTCCGCCATACTTTGCAGAAGTTTCTTCAGGATCATTTGGCCCCGAAAGCACAAGAGATAGATCAGCAGAATGAGTTCAAGGATATGAAGGTGAGTAATAAGTGATTTATATAACGCTGCAGAAGCGGAGTAAAGCTTTTTGTACACTGCGCCAGGAACATTCCCAGCTTAGGTCCCAAATCTGGGAAAAACCCTGTCTCCTGACTTAAAAATAAACAAACTGTGCTTTACTTCCCCTCCCCAGGTCCAGCACTGAGTTTTCACTGCTGCTCCAGGAGTGTTATTGTCAGAGCTACTGAGCTCACTGATAAACTGCAGCGCTGTGAATGGGGCGCCCCAGCCTGCAGCGCTGTGAATGGGGCGCCCCAGCCTGCAGCGCTGTGAATGGGGCGCCCCAGCCTGCAGCGCTGTGAATGGGGCGCCCCAGCCTGCAGCGCTGTGAATGGGGCGCCCCAGCCTGCAGCGCTGTGAATGGGGCGCCCCAGCCTGCAGCGCTGTGAATGGGGCGCCCCAGCCTGCAGCGCTGTGAATGGGGCGCCCCAGCCTGCAGCGCTGTGAATGGGGCGCCCCAGCCTGCAGCGCTGTGAATGGGGCGCCCCAGCCTGCAGCGCTGTGAATGGGGCGCCCCAGCCTGCAGCGCTGTGAATGGGGCGCCCCAGCCTGCAGCGCTGTGAATGGGGCGCCC
>NC_134364.1:117734729-117797229 GCF_048569485.1 Anomaloglossus baeobatrachus
TTGCTCCCCTTCTTCCAAGAGCCGTAACTTTCTTATTTTTCTGTCAATCTTGCCATATGAGGGCTAGCGCAGATGCTACATTTTGATCGCTTGTTATTGCATTTTGCACAAAATTTCCAGTGACCAAAAACGTAATTTTGGCGTTTTTAAATTTTTTTTGACACTATTAAATTTACTGTTCAGGTTAATTGATTTTATATTTTGATATATCGGGCATTTCTGAACGCGGCGATACTAAATATGTGTATATACATATATACAATATATATTTTTTATTTATTTATTTATTTATTTAACCCTTTAATTTTCAATGGGGTGAATTTAACTTTTAGGATTTTTTTTTTTTATTTATTTTTTTTATTTTATTTTACTAGGCCCCATAGGAGACTATAAGGATCAGCAGTCTGATTACTTATTCCTTTGTGTAGATCACAGCTACACAGCTCTGATCTGCAGAAAAGCTACTCTCCTCTCACACGACGCTCTGCCGGCTGTATGAGGAAGTGACTTATGACATGTGACTTATCACATGACCCTGTGCTACTATGGCAATCATCAGATCCACATGATCACATCAAGTGACTTTTGGTGGAGTCGGGTAAGTTAATGTTTGGCGCGGCTCACTGTTACATCGCGCTGTGACATTTTCACAGTGCAGTGTAAGGGGTTAACGGACACGAGTGGATCGCAGATCCACTTGTGCCTGATAACCACACGTCAGCCGTTCAAATCAGCTGACATGTGCAGGAATCACTGCCGACTGGTCACGGCAGCCCGCTGGGATTAACCTCACATAATCCATGACATACCCAGTACGCCATGTGTCGTGAAGAGGTTAAAGGTTTTTTTTTTTTTTTTATTTTTTTTTTATTTTTTTTACTTATGTCTGTATTTAGGGCTAAAACCTTTTTGTAATTGGGTGTCATTAAAAATGTTGTGGCGTTTGCCTTCTATGTCCTATCTTTTTTATGGCCGCAGACCACATCAAAGTTGAATGTTTTGGGAAGTAAAGAGCCTGTAAAAGCCAAACGCTGCAGAATTTCTAATGAAACCCAATTGCAAAAATTATTTTTGGGCCCAAATATATTCATATCATTTAAAAAAATAATTTGGAAGAAACTCCCTTTAAATTTTTTTTCTGTTGGCGTGGGAATTAGGAGGGATAATGATGGAGGATGGGGGTACCAGCACGTACCTGGTCCCACATCCACAGGATAAGTTCATGCCCCCTCTCGATGATTACCCTGTGTTTTCAGGGGACTACTACATCCTGAATGGCAACAAGTTTTGGATTACCAATGGCCCGGATGCAGATGTGCTGATCGTGTATGCAAAGACTGACTCCAGTATCAAGCCAGCGTCTCACGGGATCACCGCCTTCATAGTGGAAAAGGTGATTACTGAGCGGATACCGCTGGATCTGATCTGTACCGGATTCTGTGTGGCGGGTTTTTCCCTGGCTCTGTGTGGCGGGCTTTTCCCTGGCTCTGTGTGGCGGGCTTTTCCCTGGCTCTGTGTGGCGGGTGTGGAGACACGGGGCTCAGTGGGTGCTCTCGTCCGCTGGCCCAGCCGCCTTTAGAAAGACAGCATGGCTCAGGGCCCATCCCAACTGAACACCCGATCTCCGTAACCGTGGGCGGAACACTACTCAGACAACACAGGGTGAGGGAACCACAATAATTAGACTTTATTGGATCCCCAAACAATTAACGGCACATAACCAGCAAAACCACAGAATATAACCGGCAACAGAGTCTCCCCCTTCCGCTGGCTCACCAGGGATTAGAATGTCCATGCCTCAGAGCTTCCAGGGCTAATTAATCCAATCCAGCAGCACCCCGCTTTCGGCGGGCACCCACCGAGACTGGAATAACGCCAGGTTTAGGAAGCTGTCTGAGGTCTGCAAAGTCTGTACCAGGTGACCGATTTGTCCCAACCTGGGTTTCCTCCTTAAGTAGTCTCTGGTATAATGATATAATCCTGGCAGCCGGAGTCGATATGTGGATATGGTCTCCAATCAGAACCGGAGTCCCTAGATTGAAGCCACAAGGTATCCTAATCTTCTAGCCAGCTCCTAAGAGCTTAGACTGGATCATGCACATCCATCAACAACAACCTGGTGACTTAAAGAAATCCCGTTTATAGCCACAGCCTTCCACTTGGATACACTGCGTCCTCAGATTGGTTGGACAAGATCGCTTCTCCCATTGGATGAATTTCAAGCTGCATGGACAATGTTCATTTAAATGATGTGGGTAGGAAGACTGAGGATATCTACATGAAGTCTGCAAGTCACAGACTAGACAATGGCTACTAAGGTAATCACATTAGCAATACACAACTACATTACAATGATTGCTCAGAGGGGTCTGGAGAAACAATAGCTAAGCAAACATGAGGTAATACACAAAAGAACAATACGTCTGGCTGAATGTTAAGAAACTTTAACCCATGAGAGTCCATGTCGTCACAGCGGGGTTTTGCTTGGCTCTGTGTGGCGGGCTTTTCCTTGGCTCTGTGTGGCGGGGTTTTCCTTGGCTCTGTGTGGCGGGGTTTTCCTTGGTTCGGTACGGCGGGGTTTTCCTTGGTTCGGTGTGGCGGGGTTTTCCTTGGCTCTGTGTGGCGGGGTTTTCCTTGGTTCGGTGTGGCGGGATTTTGTCTCATTTTCTATGGTCTCTTTTTTTTTTACTTGATTCTGTAGGGAACGCCGGGATTCAGCACTGCACAGAAGCTTGACAAGTTGGGCATGAGAGGATCAAGCACGTGTGAGCTTGTATTTGAGGACTGCAAGATTCCAGGTTGGTAAATTCGGAGAAATAAAATAACGGTGGTACCAGGTTGTATATGAAGGGGATTGAGCATGAGGACTTTATGGCGTCCTAATTAGAGTATTCCATTAATGTCTGATGGGACCCCATCGATTATTGGGGGAATGACCTAAATGTAGATTTAGGTGCGCTCCATTCATTGTCTATTGGACTGACAAGTACAGTGCTCGTCTACTTCTGGCTGTCACATAAACAATGAATAGAGTAGAGGCCACTCCTGCAGTATTTAAACTGTGGATACCATAGTCCCTAGTTTTGTGCAGAGGCTGCCATAGTGGCCAGTTTTCTGCGGCGGGTACCATAATCCATGTTCTCTGCAGGGGGTACCATAATCCCTGTTCTCTGCAGGGGGGTACCATAATCCCTGTTCTCTGCAGGGGGGTACCATAGTCTCCAGTTTTCTGCAGGGGGTCCCATAGTACCCAGTTCTCTGCAGGGGGGTACCTTAGTGGCCAGTTCTCTGCAGGGGGGTACCATAGTGGCCAGTTCTCTGCAGGGGGGTACCATAGTGGCCAGTTCTCTGCAGGGGGGTACCATAGTGGCCAGTTCTCTGCAGGGGGGTACCATAGTGGCCAGTTCTCTGCAGGGGGGTACCATAGTGGCCAGTTCTCTGCAGGGGGGTACCATAGTGGCCAGTTCTCTGCAGGGGGGTACCATAGTGGCCAGTTCTCTGCAGGGGGGTACCATAGTGGCCAGTTCTCTGCAGGGGGTACCATAGTGGCCAGTTCTCTGCAGGGGGTACCATAGTGGCCAGTTCTCTGCAGGGGGTACCATAGTGGCCAGTTCTCTGCAGGGGGTACCATAGTGGCCAGTTCTCTGCAGGGGGTACCATAGTGGCCAGTTCTCTGCAGGGGGTACCATAGTGGCCAGTTCTCTGCAGGGGGTACCATAGTGGCCAGTTCTCTGCAGGGGGTACCATAGTCCCTGTTCTCTGCGAGAGAATCGGAGCCCCCTCTTCTCCTTTATCTATTCTGGTCCAGCTTTCGGACCCCAGCAATCAGCAAGTTATCATCTATCCCATGGGTAAGGATTAAGTTGATTCTTTGGTAATCACTTATGGGTATGCCTTTTTGTCTTGCCGCCCATGTCTGTTGTGGCCGTACCCTTTTTGATTAGTCATGTTTATTTTTCAGAGAAGAACCTGCTGGGGCACAAAGGTAAAGGGGTGTATGTGCTGATGAGCGGTTTGGACCTGGAGCGGCTGGTGCTGAGCGGGGGGCCATTGGGGTGAGCTGTATATTGCAGTGCACATAGAATTGATGCTTTCTATATATTGCATGTTATATGTCCTTGGATACAATGTCTACAATCACAAATGGTCTCTATTGTTTATCTGCATGCAGGTAGGAGACATCTCACTATTTCTCTGTATAATCACACACTATTGCTGCTTACATTGATATCTTGATTTTCATTACTAAAAAATATAAACAAGCTTTTTCTGATTTATTTTTTAAAGGTTTTTTTTCAATTTTCATATATTGATTTTTCAGATCGAGCTTGTAAAAATAAGCACTTTTGCAATTTACAGCTTGTTAAAATTTGCAGGCGTTCTTGAGATATTAATACTTTCTTTTTTGTTTACAGCTCGTTACCTTGGAGACCGACCACCGCTGCTACTGTCTCTAGCTTGTAATCACTGCACTGAAACGAACCATGCATTCTAGTGATCCAAGCAAACGTCACGCCACCACTTACAACATGAATAAAAAAGAGCAAGTAAGCGGAGCATATTTTCTACTGGTCAGCAGCAGCGGTGGTCGGTTTCCACAGCAACGAGCTGTAAACAAAAGAAAAATGTTTATCTCGAACGGCTGCAAATTTTAAAACGCAGTAAATTGCAAAACTGCTCGTATTTACAAGCTCTATCCAATAATAGCTATCTACGAAAAAGTGAAACAACCCTTTAATCCCTGTTCCACCTTTGGCCACCATGTAATTTTCTATGCAGTGTTCTGTGTCCAATTTAATTAAGAAATGATCTGTTATCTGATGCATAAAGTCCCTGGCATAGGCGCAGGTGATTCTTAGCACAGGTTTCCATAACTTGGGTATCCCCTTATTCTCATCTATTGGGACCCCCTTGTGATTATTAAACATCATATAGCCTATTTACAGGATAGGTGAGAAATATGACCATTGGACTTCCAGTGATTATGAGAATGGATCTCAAAAGCACCTGTTTGTGACTGAAGCATTGGTGAGCATGTGCGGTCCAGTACAGAACAGTCAATAGAACGGTGGTTGTACATGCTCAGTATCAGTGACTTTGGACCACCCATTCTCAGGAACAGTGGGGATCTGTCACACTTGCACACAAGGGAATGTTCGGCATAACACAGAGGTTACAATGGGGATGGAAAGGGAGAAGAAGGTCAGGACATCTGCTGATACTAACCATTGTCTGAACCCTGAGCTCCCGTAACATCCCTATGAGCCCCCCCCCCCCCCCCCCCCATCGCCGTCACATGTCTAGTCCTTATCTGTCCCTTAACTCACCCTGGCTAGTGCAAAGGCCAGTGAGTGCTCGAAACCACACTACTACAATAGTACGACACAGGGGAACATAGACATAAGGATATGCACCAACTGCAGCATCCAAACACCAGGGCTGCAGGAGACAAGATCAACAACTTCACTGCTGCAGCCTAACACCAGGGCTGCAGGAGACAAGAGATCAGCAACTTCACTGCTGCATCCTAACACCAGGGCTGCAGGAGACAAGAGATCAGCAACTTCACTGCTGCAGCCTAACACCAGGGCTGCAGGAGACGAGATCAGCAACTTCACTGCTGCAGCCTAACACCAGGGCTGCAGGAGACAAAAGATCAACAACTTTACTGCTGCAGCCTAACACCAGGGCTGCAGGAGACAAAAGATCAACAACTTTACTGCTGCAGCCAAACACCAGAGCTGCAGGAGACAAAAGATCAGCAACTTCACTGCTGCAGCCTAACACCAGGGCTGCAGGAGACGAGATCAGCAACTTCACTGCTGCAGCCTAACACCAGGGCTGCAGGAGACAAAAGATCAACAACTTTACTGCTGCATCCTAACACCAGGGCTGCAGGAGACAAAAGATCAACAACTTCACTGCTGCAGCCTAACACCAGGGCTGCAAGCAACACTGCTCCAAGAGTTTAAATAGACTTCCTCCTACAATGATGATGTGACATGTGACTATTTAAAGGGAATGTGAGTGGTGACAAATCAATTGCACCTAAAATGAACTAACAAATTACCAGTGAAGAAAGAACCCTTAACCCTTGCTGCACCAAATGAAAGCAATGAAACTTAAAACCCAGAGTGTCACAAAGCAATGTGAGACTCCAATCCCAAACCTGTCACACATCTGCCAAGCACAGGAGACCCTCGTAACAGATCCATATTGTGCTACTTGTAAAGTGAATTAACAATTTGGATCGAGATAATATGTAGGTATGAACGAAATTAAAGGGGTGCTCCAATCTCCCTAGGATATCGCCTAATATTACCTATTCGATGAATACATGATTAATGTTGTTTAAGGGCCAACCCCTTTAAGTGATGACATAGCCTAGTGAGATGGGAGTACCCCCTTAATGTGACTAGCGCTCACACACTGGCTACAGGCATGTTTATGTGGCAGCTGAAGCCCGCACTGATGGGCACAGAGCAGCGAGGTCTCCTGATTACCCGTTTTGTCATCAATAACCTATTTCTTATGTCACCCTTTAGCATCATGCAGGCAGTTTTGGACCATGCCCTTCCCTATTTACACACCAGAGAAGCCTTCGGTCAAAAAATTGGGTATTTCCAGGTAAATATAAGTGGGGGTGAAATGCACATAACAGACCCTTATACGTTCGTACATCGAATATATATGTGTGTGTATGTGTGTATGTGTGTGTGTGTGTGTGTGTATATATATATATATATATATATATATATAATATATATATATATATATATAATATATATATTTCTGTGATCTCAAAATGTCTTCTTTTTCAGCTCATGCAGGGAAAGATGGCCGATATGTACACACGCCTGACCGCATGCCGTCAGTATGTCTATAATGTAGCCAGGGCATGTGACAAGGGACACTTCAATGCTAAGGTAAGTGGCATGGCTGCCGTATGATTTCACATGGGTAGTAGGCGAATACAATTTAACACCAATTTATAGCCTTTAATGTGGTGGAATAGGTGGAAAGTAACCATTTTTTTTTTTTCCTTTTTATTCCCACTTCTCGCCTTTTTATAATCTTTTTTTTCTTTAAATCCACATTACATCCACATCCAAAGATATAAACCTTTTTATTCACTGCAAAATTGTATGGTTGTTATAAGGAAGTTTAGCTCTTGGGATCCTCAGGGGCGTGTCTTTAGCTCCTCTGCATTAACCTGTGAGCCACACCCATGAAGAATTAAAAATAAATTGCATCAGATTAAAAAGCCCATATCTCTGAGACCGTATGGTGGATTTTAAAAAATCAAAAAGTGAAATACTCAGAGGAGGAGTGGGAATACATTAAGAGGAAACCCTGGGACATTTGTCCTGGTGGTCTCTTTAAAGTAGAATTTTCGGTACGTGGATCAGTTTTTGTAACTTGGGGAAAATGTCATTTACCTACAGGATTGTGCTGGAGTTATCCTGTACGCTGCTGAATCTGCTACCCAAGTGGCCCTCGATGGTATCCAGTGTCTAGGTAAGGGGATGACGGTACTGATACATATGTCCATATTCTTCAATTTTGCCTCCGGTGAGCAGACCAGACACAGAGCAAAAAACACGCTCCGGACTTAAGCGGGCTTTACACGCTGCGACATCACCCGAGCTATCTCGTTGGGGTCACAGAATTTGTGACGCACATCCAGTCGTTTTAGCGATGTCTTTGCGTGTGACGCCAATGAGAGATTTTGAATCGTCGCAAAAAAAATGTTCAAAATCGCTCATCGGTGACATGGGGGTCCATTCTCAAATATCGCTGCTGATCGGTGTAGGAAGTAGTTTGTCGCTCCTGCGGCAGCACACATCGCTATGTGTGACACTGCAGGAATGAGGAACCTCACCTTACCTGCGGCCGCCGGCAATGAGGAAGGAAGCAGGTGGGCGGGATGTTACGTCCCGCTCATCTCCACCCCTCCGCTTCTATTGACCGGCGGTTTGGTGACGCTGCTGTGACGTCGCTGTGATGCTGAACGAACCGCCCCCTTAGAAAGGAGGCGGTTCGCCGGTCACAGCAACGTCGGTAGGCAGGTAAGTAGTGTGAAGGGTCCGCGCGATGTTGTGCGCCACGGGCGATTTGCCCGTGTCGCACAACCGATGGGGGCGGGTACGCACGCTAGCGATATCTGTCACGATATCGCAGCGTTTAAAGCGGCCTTTAGGGTTTTTTTATGGTTTTTAGCCTATTTTTTGTTTTCCGAAAAAAAAATTAAATTTTTTCTTCTAGTTTTTTTGACCATTTAAGGCCAAATGATTTCAGCTGATTTCATCAGTTGTGACTTTTTAATAGATTGAAAATCTAGCCCAAGGAGGGATTTTTTTGTATTAGATTTTTGGTGTAAATTTTAGTGATATTTTAGAGAAACCTATAAAAACAGCAACACATGGTCTAGTAAGTGACTCACTGGAATCAGGTGCTCAACCTCACCCCGGCTTACATAGCAAAAACCTGCGGACAGATGCCCTTTATGGAGTTTTTCCCATGTTCTGTCTTCAGGAGCCCGCCGCTCCCCTTCCTTTTGGTGATTTTTTTTTTTTAGTTTTGGAGCTGAGGTGTCACCCAGCCTGTGTGCTGTCAGAGGCAACCGTCCTTGTGTAGCATTAAAAGGCACCGGCACACAGAAGCTTGCCAGATCCAGCGCGGTGGCACCTCTTGCCTAAGAGACCAGCCACCTCTGATACCCACGCCGAGGAGGCTGGTAACCTGAATATCCCCCTCGTCACTTAAATTGCTTGTTTTATTGTTTTTACCCTATGGTCACTAATCATATATACCGGTTTCTTTTTCTCCACAGGGGGCAATGGCTATATAAATGACTACCCAATGGGTCGCTTCCTCCGTGACGCCAAACTTTATGAAATAGGGGCTGGTACTAGTGAGGTTCGGAGACTCGTCATCGGCAGAGCCTTCAATGCTTTGTACAAGTAACCTCCCGACCTCGGAGATCACCGACCATGACACTTTATACGTAGAAATCAGTCTGCAAAAATCTTCCCGCAGCCATGTGGATGAGCAACGATGGGCGACTGTTGCCTACAACCACTTACCTCATAAGCCACGAGCCACACGGCCGCACAAACTGTGCTGTTGGTAGAACGGACCGGCCCAATGACCTGTCTACCAGCTCCGTGTCAAGTGAATGTTGAAGTTTCTTATGAATACGTACCGTGTACTCTTAATCAAGAGACTTGGGGCTCTGATCGCTACCACTCATCCCTGTTTATGGTGTCTGTATTGCTCCAGGAACAAATAAAGCATATTTGGATCATTTCGGTAGCGGTTGTCATTATTTGTCCCCTGAACTTCCTATCTAGAAACACTTAGGCTATGCGCACAAAGAAGAACATTTTTGGCCCCCCAAAAAAACACATCTGAAGCTCACAGCGAGCGCCATAGACCATGACTGCCAGCTGTGAACTCCACGCAGCAACTGAAGTGAGCCACGCGATCAGAGGTGACGTCACTCGGGTGATTTGCTGTCACAGGTGGAGGACTAAGTGACCTGAGTGATGTCAATGCTGATCGCATGGCTCACCTCAGTTGCTGCGTGGAGCTCACAGCAGGCGGTCATGTTCTATGGTGCTTGCTGTGAGCTTCAGATGTAGCAGTGGTCGAAGCATCGTGGGACCTCGTGTAGATTACGTCGGACATGGAGGGGTGTTTTTGGGGTTAATAAGTGGTGAATGAGGGGGCTTTTTTGTCTTTTATTTCAAATAAAGGATTTTTTGGGTGTTTGTGTTAAGTGATGGGGGTGTCTCATAGACTCTTGCCATTACCAATCCAGGATTTAGTGGCTGTTGTGGGCTGCCACTAACTCCCTTATTACCCCGATTACCGGCTCTTCCCAATTGCCCTGGTGAGGTGGCAAAGTGCCCGTATTGTCGCATCTAATGGATGTGGTAATTTCAGGCGGCTGCAGGCTGATATTTTTGAGCAAGGGGGGACCCAATAACCATGGGCCTCCCCAGTCTGAGAATATCAGCCCCCAGCTGTGGGGCTTTTTCTTGGCTGGTATCAAAATATGTGGGGATCTTATGGCAATTTGTTAATTTATTTTACAGTACGATATAGACCCGCCCACCAGCGTCTGTGATTGGAAGCCTTAGACACACTGTCATTCAGCGTGGGGGCTCGTCTGACTGCAACCTATCACAGATGCCGGTGGGCGGGGGAAGCAGAGAATATGTATTAGCCTAATGAACAGCAGCGGGAGCAGTGTGACAGCTGCACCAGTGATTCAGTAAGTAGAAGCCCTTGCTTTTACCCCTTTGCACCGGATTCTGGTCCCCATAGACTTTATATGGGGACCGACCTCTGGCCAGATGCCAGGGATCAATCTGCCAACCCTGAGTCAGCGGGGGATTGATCTGCCAGTCCTCCGAAACACAAAAAGAATTGACAATTTTGTGGTCACCAGTCACCACAAAGATGCAGCCAAAAAAAAAAACCACTGTGCGTACAGCAAAAATGAAATCTCAGACTTTGCTGGGGAAGGAAATGCATGCAGTTTTGGGACCAAAACTGCACTCGAGAAACGTGGAAAAAGACGCAGTGTGCGCACAAGGCCTTAGGCAGTGAGCAGCATGTATAGTGTAATCCGTCTATAGGAACAGAGATGCCGAAACTGAATACAAAAAGTGGAGGCTTACTGGTTTCCTGTCTGCCTCTGTTATATATAAAGCTTGATAGTCTCTCAGTCCAGTGTATGCAGTTTCATGAGCAATGAATGCTGGGAAGTGAGGTGGAAAGTAGTGTCAGTACCTATAGTGCTGACAGAATGCTGATAAAGAACCGATCACTCAAAGAGTTTGCCAGTTTTGGACATATTTGACTCTTAATGTGCTCCAGAAGCAGTTTTGGCTTATTTTTAGCATGAAATCAACGACACTAGGTTTGTTTTTTCTACAAGATTTGTGTGCAAGGCTTTAATAAAATATTCAAAATGGATAAACTGTTAAGAAAAAATAGGAATTACTACTTACCGGTAATGATCTTTCCAGGAGCCGTAATGACAGCACTGTAGGAGTTGCTCCTTTGACCTTTACAGGGACAGGAAACGCAAGAGTTTAAAAGCCCCTCCCCATCTCCCTCTCCTCAGTGATTTTTCAAGTACCACACCAGGATGGGAGATAACACCATAATATTAATGCATAATCTTACAATAGACACATAAGAGAACAAGAAGGGAGGGAAACAAGAGTGCTGTCATTACGGCTCCTGGAAAGATCATTACCGGTAAGTAGTAATTCCTATTTTCCAGGACGCCTCATGACAGCACTGTAGGAGAATGCCAAAGTAATCCCTATGAGGGGGGGACCACAGCCTGCAAAACCCTCCTACCAAACAACAGGTGCAGAGCGTTGAGAAGGCCCAGTATATAACGCTTACAAAAACGTGTGGGAACCCGACCACGTTGCCGTACAACAAAGCAGTTCCAAGGAACCCCCCGCCCTCTCCGCCCAAGAAGAGGACAGAGCCCTGGTGGAGTGGGCTCAAATGCGAGTTGGGGGGTCCCGACCCGCGGACCGGTAAGGAGCTGAAATAGTGGACCTAACCTACCGAGACAGAGTTATCTCAGACACCGTCTGCCCTCTGGTCCTGCCCGCAAATTGCACAAAGAGGGGAGAAGCTACGCGCCAGCTCCGGGCAGCCTCCAAATAAGCCAGAACCGATCGGCTGACATCCAAAGAGTGAAGGTGCTCTTCATGTTGGGAATGAGAATAAAGGAGGTAGACAGCCCATACTACAGAGACATAGAGAAATAGTGAGATATACCCGAAATGGGTTAAATGAACATACTTAACGCCGCAACCAAAGAATAGATGATAAAGTCCTTAACAGCCTATCAAGGAATGAATAAACCACAGACCGATAGAATGACCACCGTCATAGACCAAGAATAAACTTGACCGTGCCTAATAAACCAGGTCAGTACTGTCATCAGCTCTCCTAGGCTCAAACGACTACCCCTGGTCACAGACCAGCCCCCCGTACCACCAGAGTTCACAGTCTGGCTCCAGAAGCCCAAGAGGTCAATGCAGAAACTACGGGATCTCGAGAATGAGAAGGACCTTCATGAAACTAAAGACATGAAGAGTCGGCGTCTGGAAGGCACGATTTCCGACCTTCGCAAGCCAAGTACAGCATCCGACCACTTGAAGAAGCATCGTTCCCAAGATGCAGATGTCAAGGACAGCGGGACATGGAATCTGGATGTGAGGAAACGTCCCAGAATATGTAGGAGGCCAAACCTCATAGATACACTGAATACAGTAGATATAGTGGAATTTAAAGAAGTGGTTTGTCATATCCGTGGCAGCTAATACAGGAGTCAAGTGTGGCCCTGAGCTGGTATAAAGAACCACTACCACCTGGGCAGACTACCCAACTAGAATGCACTGTACCCCATTAGCATGTAATCACCACTATATCGGACTCTAGCGTAAACATACCACACAGTCTTCCAAAGTGACCAGGGAACATCATCTAGAGGAGTGAGAGCCTCTAAAATTCACAGAGTGATATTTCATTTGTCCGTGGTGAGACCCTGGATTGTATCCCATGAGAGCGGGGAGCCTATGAGGGAGACTATGGAGCTCCCGGCCACAAAATGTTGGAACACCTCACAGGTAATTCACGAGATTCTGTATGTTGAACAATGGTCCAGAAACCAGTTCAATTGCCATCAAAGGACCCGTCACAGTAAAACGGGGCTAATACCATGATCGGCCACATTCAGTTCCTTCCACTATAGGATGAACTCGATAAACATTTCTCTTTAGGCAGAAGTTACAAATGAAAGACCAGAGCTAAGCAACTAAGCACCGCTGAATACAACTGATTAGAAAGGAAGGACCGTAGCTGAACTTAGATTCCAGTTCCGAAGCCATAATAAGCAGAATTACTAGGCCAACGCAAACATGGCTGCCTAGCACGCTAAGCCAAGTGCAGGTCCAGAAGTGTGAGGCCCCTCTTAACCAAAGCCGATGCCAGAGACCCAAGATGCGAAGTATGCAGCCCGAGGCGCAAGGAACGAGACCACTGCAAGGCCAAAGGCGTAGAGGCGCAAGGCCAAAGGTGCAGAGGCATAAGGCCCAAGGTGCAGAGGCGCAAGGCTCAAGGCGCAGAGGCGCAAGGCCCAAGGGGCAGAGGCGCAAGGCCCAAGGTGCAGAGGCGCAAGCCCAATGCCAGACGCGCAAGGCCAGAAACATGAAGCGCAAGGCGCAAGCCCGGAAGCGCAAGGTCAGAAGCGCAAGGCGCAAGGCCAGAGGCGCAAAGCCAGAGGCCAGAGGCGCAAGGCCAGAGGCGCAAGGCACAATGCCAGAGGCGCAATGTCAGAGACACAAGGCATAATTCCAGAGGTACAAGGCGCATTGCCAGACACGCAAGGCCTGAACATGAAGCGCAAGGTGCAAGCCCAGAGGTGCAAGGCACAATGCCAGAGGCGCAAAGCCAGTGGCGCAATGCCAGAGGCGCAAGGCCAGAAGCACAATGCCAGAGGTGCAAGGCCAGAGGCACAAGGCCAGAGGTGCAAGGCACAATACCATAGGCACAAGGCCAGTGGCGCAATGCCAGAGGTGCAAGGCCAGAAGCACAATGCCAGAGGCGCAAGGCCAGAGGCACAAGGCCGGAGGCGCAAGGCGCAATGCCAGAGGTGCAAGGCCAAAGGCACAAGGCGCAATGCCAGAGGCGCAAGGCCAGAGGCACAAGGCGCAATGCCAGAGGCGCAAGGCCAGAATCATGAAGCGTAATGCACAAGCCCGGAGGCACAAGCCCGGAGGCACAAGGCACAATCCCAGAAGAACAAGGCACAAGCCCAGAGGCACAAGGCACAAGCCCAGAGGCACAAGGCACAAGCCCAGATGCACAAGCCTAGCGACACAAGGCACAAGCCCAGAGGCACAAGCCCAGAGGCACAAGGTAGAAGCCCAGAGGCACAAGCCTAGAGGCAGAAGGCAGAAGCCCAGAGGCACAAGCCTAGAGACACAAGGCAGAAGCCTAGAGACACAAGGCACAAGGCCAGAGGCACAAGCCTAGAGACACAAGGCACAAGCCCAGAGGCACAAGCCTAGAGACACAAGGCACAAGCCTAGAGACACAAGGCACAAGCCCAGAGGCACAAGCCCAGATATACAAGGCACAAGCCCAGAGGCACAAGCCTAGAGACACAAGGCACAAGCCTAGAGACACAAGGCACAAGCCCAGAGGCACAAGCCCAGATATACAAGGCACAAGCCCAGAGGCACAAGCCTAGAGACACAAGGCACAAGCCCAGAGGCACAAGCCTAGAGACACAAGGCACAAGCCTAGAGACACAAGGCACAAGCCCAGGGGCACAAACCAGAGACACAAGGCACAAACCTAGAGGCACAAGCCTAGAGGTACAAGGCAGAAGCCCAGAGGCACAAGCCTAGAGGCACAAGCACAATGCCAGAGGCACAAGCCTAGAGGCACAAGCCACAAGCCCAGCACGAGCCTAGAGGCACAAGGCACAAGCCCAGAGGCCCAAGGCACAAGCCCAGACGAAGAGCCAGTGAAGCCAAGCCATGAAGGGCAAGGCTGAGAAACAGGAAGATCAGACGTCAAGCAGGGAGGCCTTGACAGTCCCAAGGTGCCAAGCCAGCGTGTGGTCAGAGCTTTGTGGCGTGTGGGCCGAGGCCAAAGCCGTGAGGCGCGATGCCGGAGCCCCAAGTTGTGATGAACGAGCCAGGAGGCGCGAGGCCAGAGCCCGGAGCCGTGAGGCGCGATGCTGGAGCCAGGAGGTCGGAGCCAGGAGGCCGGAGCAGTGAGGCGTGAGCCAGAGTCATCACGAGGCCAGAACCCTGAGGCGCGAGGCCAGAGTTGTGAGGCCCCATTAGTTACCCCTAAGAGTGTAATTCATCTGTGAACTTCAGGATACACCTACTGCATGAGTGGTATCCTAAATGCCAAATTAGTCACACCTGAACCAATTAAATCTCCTTGAGGTTCAGCTGGAGGGCAAGTTCCAAATTTTCCCCCCCATAGAAGGAGTAAATCAGACAAAATCCGGTCTGGTGAGATAATAGTGGAATCAAACGTGTTATTAACCACAACAGGAGGATCCACATAAGGTTCCATCAACAGGTAAATTCGGAACTTAAACATGACGTCTGCTGATCCCAGCAAAACATGAGGCAGCTTAGAAAGTTCCAAGGCTAAATTACCAATTTTAGTGCAGGACTCTGACAGATGTGAATGACAGACTAAAAGGAAGGGGAGACTGAATCAGGCTCAACCCACATCACTACAGGTCAGATTCCTGACGCATCTGCACTTACGTGACCCTGGGCTCGTCCGGGGTAAGCATCTGACCTGTCACCTTCATCCATTGTAAGAAGCAGTGAGTAGGTCGTTATACAGAAAATAGTGTGCATTTTCCCCGTTCCCAAGGTTTAATACCTGTTTGGGCGACGACAGGGCCCGTTCCCGCCTCCAGTGTTCCGTCCCGGATCACACGCCGCCTTCCAGGGCGCCGCCATATTCCGACCGGGAAATGTGGAAGTCTTTGCACCGCCCATGCAGCAGCGTGTCAGGCTGGAACGCATGGCGCGCGCACACCCGGAAGTGCCACATGGCCGCGGCAGACAGCGGGATGCCGAGAGCCCTCACCTGAGGGAAGCGGCTTTTGCCGGGAACTCCTGCTCCACCGACCGGCTGAGTGACCTCACCTTTAGAGGTATCGGCCAGGGGCTGCTTGACAGGCCAGAACAAGAGAGCAAGCCCCCCCGATCCGCCTGGACCCCGTACATCCCGACGGTAAGACTTGCGTCCGTCCTGTACAGGGACAGGAAAAACACTGAGGAGAGGGAGATGGGGAGGGGCTTTTAAACTCTTGCGTTTCCTGTCCCTGTAAAGGTCAAAGGAGCAACTCCTACCGTGCTGTCATGAGGCGTCCTGGAAATGTTAAGTATCGTGAAAATCCCTAAGCTTTCCTGAGTCGTTGTCTTTTTTTCTTATTTGCGTGCGTCGCTCCAATGAAGAGATATTCATATTTGTTGCTTTTGGAGTGCAGTATGTGAAATCTCTACATGCAGATCAACAGGGTCTTTTTTTTTTTTTAACTTCTCCCACCCAGACACCGTCAATCACTGCTCAGAAGCTCTTCTATATCAATCTCAGACGCTCCTTAGGAGGGTAAGTTTGAAGAGTACGCCCCCAGAGAACACTGAAGATACACCCAGTTGACTACAAGCGGAAATTTCACATACTGTGCTCCAGAATAAACAAATTAAATATCTCTGCAATGGAGCGACGCAGCACAAAACGGAAAAGAGAGACCGAAACAGGGGAACTCAGGGATTATTACAAAGTATTTTAATCAATTTTTTTGAGCAAGTGACAGGTCTTATTTTACAAAATGGGAGGAAAGATTCCGCACAATCAATCAGGGGCACACCAATGGTATAATTATATAAAAGACAACACCTTTATTGAACAGGGAAAGACATCTTAAAACCATTTAAAACATAAATAGAGACAATAAAGCACCCACTGAGCGGGACCGAAACTCCAATGTAATAATAATAAGCACAAAATGCAAATGTGGAATACAATACAATATCAAAAATGTGACAGCGGGAGACCCACAATTGCTGCAATATCACATATCGAGAGTCAGATGTTAATAAATAAAGGTACCTAGATCATAGGAGCACCTGAAGAGTATCGATTATTGGTACTGGCATGTGCTAGTGCCCCCATCACAAGGGTAAGTATATCTATACAAAGGATGGCAGATGTGCAACTAAATGAACCAGAGTGGATAATCGGTACAAAAGCACACATGGATATAGTAACCTATGAGTGGCAGTGAATATACCCTGAGAGTATACACAGGCACAGCGTTTTATTATAAAAAGGGAGGCAGTTGCATCCAATGCTTGAAAGTACGAGAGATGTATAAACAGCTATGATACTAGGTAATCAGGGGTGGACCAAATAGCACCGGATGCCCAAGCAGGTCAATATTTGGTCCACCCCTGATTACCTAGTATCATAGCTGTTTATACATCTCTCGTACTTTCAAGCATTGGATGCAACTGCCTCCCTTTTTATAATAAAACGCTGTGCCTGTGTATACTCTCAGGGTATATTCACTGCCACTCATAGGTTACTATATCCATGTGTGCTTTTGTACCGATTATCCACTCTGGTTCATTTAGTTGCACATTTGCCATCCTTTGTATAGATATACTTACCCTTGTGATGGGGGCACTAGCACATGCCAGTACCAATTATCGATACTCTTCAGGTGCTCCTATGATCTAGGTACCTTTTATTTATTAACATCTGACTCTCGATATTTGATATTGCAGCAATTGTGGGTCTCCCGCTGTCACATTTTTGATATTGTATTGTATTCCACATTTGCATTTTGTGCTTATTATTATTACATTGGAGTTTCGGTCCCGCTCAGTGGGTGCTTTATTGTCTCTATGTATGTTTTAAATGGTTTTAAGATGTCTTTCCCTGTGCAATAAATAAAGGTGTTGTCTTTTATATAATTATACCATTGGTGTGCCCCTGATTGATTGTGCGGAATCTTTCCTCCCATTTTGCTTAGTTCTCTTTTCCGCACCAGGGTGCACCCCCAACTATTTGACTCCAGTATGAGTGGTGCGCTCCGCCTTTTGTCTTTCTAGGTCTTCTTTTACAATCGTCATAAATGGGGAACCAGTTGATACAAATAGTAAAATAATCTCCCCCTGGTGGAGCGTCAGTGAATTGCAGGCACGTGGGACAGTGTACTGCAGTGACCCCTGCTGGTGCGGGAAGGGATTAGTTTTTAATTTTGCTCTTGCCGCATTTTCCATATAAATACTATGACAGGCAAGTCATAGTCTAATCCACCCCCCGTGTATATTCTTAAAATATAAAATAAAAATATTCTCTCCATTAGTACATATTTGCAACAAAATTGTTTAATATGCCAGGCACATGACTGACCTGCAGGGGAAGAAATCACACATTAATGGGTTATTCTCATTTTCCCAAATTGGATAGTCCCTGCAAAAACAAGTGCTTTTGCCTTTTACTGCTTATTAACCTTTTAATCCGTTCTTGAGATGGTACCACTTTTGTTTATTTCTTGTTGCCTTGGAGACTGACCACCGTTGCTAGTCAGCAGACCATGCGCAGTGCTTACAAGCTCTTCTCTATTGAGTTTGTAAACCCTGTTGTGAAGAATGGCTGCAGCGTGATGTCACTGTATAATGCTGGCACAATGTAAACAGCAGCGGTGGTCGGTCTCCTAGGTAACGAGGAGTAAACAAAATAAAAGTGTTAATATCTCAAGAACGGCTACACATTTTAATAAGCAGTAAATTGAAAAAGTGCTTGTTTTTATAAACTCTTTGACAATATCCAACTATGAATATGGGAGGAAAAACCCCTTTAAAGGCCATTGACAAGGGAACAATCTGGGTTTAGCTTTAATATTCCTCATCTGGAGCTGTCCCTAGGAGCAGTATATGTTGGATATGAGGTCTGTACGTCATTACACTATTGCCTTCACTATCTCACAGGTATCCGCATAGAGGTCTCTTGTATAGTGAACATATAGTGGTAGATACCGGATACTTATCCCTATCACTGTACCTCCTGTGGTATGGTAACAGTAATAATTTCCCCTTTGTGCCCTATAATTGGTAAAAAAAAAAAAAAAAAAAAAATGAATACCGCCTGTGCTTGCCTTTAAAAGTTATACCCTGTGTCCCCTGTAATACCCCTTTAAGTAGCCACTTAATTGCTGCACCCTTAGCATTCCCTTTAAAAATTTAACCTCAGAATTCCCCAAAAATTGTATTAATGCACCCACAAAAATAGGTAGTGCCCAAAAAGTAAAAAAAATGATATATTCACTAAAAAGTGGATCCTGCAAAGGAAAGAGCTCATGGCTCCCTGCTCCACCACAGGGTTGAACTGTATCCATGTCAATACAGTTGAGCGTGGCGATCAGTCTGGATGTTCCCCTCGTGTCGTGTGGTCCCCAACTGTGCCGCACTTTCACTACCGTTCATTATTATTTACTTTTGCTCATCATGTGCCTTCATTTTTCATCAATTAACAGATTAGAATGAAAATAAAAGAAAACTAAATCTACCATCTAGTCAATATTTGGTGTGATCGCCGATGCCTTTGAAATGGCAGCAATTCTAAGTACACTTGCACAATGACAGGGAATATGTAGGATTATAGTCAAGTGAGTGAGTCACCAAATATACCAAACAGGTTGCAAAACAGTCATCAACTGAAACAGAAACAGTGGTGTAGGAGGCTTAAAACTGAGTGAGGAACAAACAAACGCTGCTACAAAGATGGGGTTGTGGAAGATGGATTCATGTCACAGGTCATCAAACATCATGAGAAGATGGAGACAACACCAAGACACAAGGTAGTTATAATGAGGCTTTGAGGGGGCACCTGGCAGCTCTAAACATGGCTATAGCTGCAATATTAACACTAGCCACTGATCCAAATCCCAGTTGTAATCAGCCATGGCCTTTAACATTTACCCCCTGTACGTAGATCTAAATACAGGAGCCCAAGTGGTGGAGACATGGGGCAGGCTGCGGGCCGGCGGTGCAGACTGGCAGGAGTGGTCAAGTTGCTGGGTCAAAACTAGGAAGGCAGTAATTCTACAAAATTGGAAGACGTAAGAGTCGTCAGTAAACAGGCCGAGGTCAGAACTGGAAATCCATAAACAAAACAGGAGCGGAGAAGTAGCAGCAAACAGGAAGAAAAACTATCAATATTTAGCAGCTACCAGCAGTAAAGTGGGAGGTTAAGTAAGGTGCGGTGCTTTCCGTTTGGCCAAAGCCGGGAGATGATTGCTCCACATGGACAGCTCACACACCTAGACTGAATGACACTACAGGTCCCAGCCACCCAGACCTCAGTGGCTGGACAGAGCCTGTGCTGCCAAAACTTTCTGGTCCCGATATACAGTACAGACCAAAAGTTTGGACACACCTTCTCATCTCTAGAACAACTGTTAAGAGGAGACTTTGTGCAGCAGGCATTCATGGTAAAATAGCTGCTAGGAAACCACTGCTAAGGACAGGTGTGACGCCCTGGGCAAGCCAGGGGTCACAAGTCATCACACCACCATACCCTACACCCCAGTTAGGAACACCAAGGCTAACCTAAAATCCTTGTTGCCTTCCTCCAGGGGCTGATGTCCACACCAGGGGGTGGGCCAGGCGGTTAGCTCCACCCACCGAGGAGTTCACAGCCCTGGAGGCGGGAGAACCAGGCAGATAAGAAAAGTTAGTGGAAGTAGAAGGAAGGGAAGTGGTAGAGGAGCTTGAGAGAAGGAGTAAAAAGTGACAGTTTGTAAAGCCTGAAGCTGGTCCGGGTGTGTGCCCCGGACTGAGACAGCAAGGTCAGCAGACGGCGGTGACTGTCCGCAGGAGCGGCTAACCGGAGGTTGCCGAAAGGACCGCGGACGGGTGGTATACGAAGAGAAGCCAGCACCATTGGCAGGGTCCTTTCGGATCCCGGCAAGGCTAGGAGTCGCCGTGAATTTGCCAAATCCGTTAGTGAAGGGGACCTCTGGGACTCCCAGCAACCAAGTCCCGATTGAAGGCAACAGTCCAACCGTTGGAGAGAGACTCCGCCACCACCAGGGCACCAGTTTCTCAGGGCCAGCACCTGCGGGCAAAGTAGGGCTCCTCCGGCCCATATCCAAGCCGGGGAGCGGGTTACCGGTGGGAACCCATCGTTACCATCATCATCTCAGGTGCAGGAAAAGGGACCGTTACCGTCAACTATTGGGGAACAGCAAGTGCAGCCGTCCGTGGGAACCGTCTTTCCAGCCGTGTGTTTTACCGAGAACTGTGTCCCTGTCTCAGGCTGAGTGAGTACCACAGTGCCGCAAGGCACAGCGCTGCCCCCGCGTCCCTGCACCCCACCAAGCCCTGCACCGGCCCCGCCATCCCTCATCACCCACCTCATCACTGGGCCCCGGGACAACTACCCCCTACCCACGGAGGGGAGAACCAACCACTTTGCTGCTCCCTGTCATCAGTCCCCGGGATCCCCATACAGAGCAGCGGTGGTGTCAACAAATCACCACAACCGTGGGTGGCGTCACGGACAATAAACTATCCCAAAAACCAATCCCCTTTCACTCACGGGCGAGGAGCGCCGCTCGAGTCCCCGGGATCCGGCCCATCGCTCGAGCCACCGAGCAGCAGCAGCAGCAGGCCGCAGCGGCAGCCGGACCCGAGCAGTGGGAAAGCGCGGCGTCCCCTCCTCCGCCCGCGACAACTTGGCGTCACAAACAGGATCTTACCGCTCTGCCGTTGGGTAGAGGTGCGCCTTGTGACCGCCAGAGGTGTCCGGCCAGAAAATTTCAGAAGCCACCATCTTTGGCGCGAAAAGTTCCCACTCGAGCGTCTTCCCGAGTAGTGGAGGCGCGAAGGCCAAGACCCCGCCCCGATAGAGGAGGGGCCGGAAAGAGGCTGAGGGAGACGGAATGGCGGCTAGCTGCATGTGAGCGCGTCTATAAAAGCAGGGACGCCAGGACCCTGCAGCCATCTTGTTCCTGGGAGAGGCCGCCAGCAACATGTTCATGCCGTCCCGCAGCACCGTAGCCCCCGCGCCTGGAACCGCGGCGTGGGTGGAGATCCGGACCGCGCAGCTCTACCAAAGGCTGCAGGTCAAGATGCAGCTCCTCATGGAGGAGTGGGAGACCGGCATGGCGGACGTCATCGCGACCGTGCGGAGAGGCGAGGAGAAAGCGGAGGAAGGGAGGGTGAGTGACCCACGCCCCGATGCCCTTGAAGGGCCGGTCATCGTGGCTGCGGGACCCGGTCCAAACCCTCTCCCCCTGCTGCCTCCCTCGCCACCCGTCTCGGAAGCCGTGACCCCGCCACTAGGCCCGCTACCACCACAACCGGTAGCGATACCCAGCATGCCCGCCCAGGCGGGCCGACCTGTAGCCGGAGCCCGTAGTCGACCGGAGGTGCTGCCCTGGAAAGCCCCGAAAATCGAACCGGAGGCGTCCCCCGAGAAAGTCCCCGAGCCGGAGCCGATGACCCACTCCGTGCCGAAGGCCCAACCGCGGAAAGACCCTGTGCCCGTCCCCCACACCTCGGCTGAGGTTGCGCCGGGTTGCCGATGCAAAGCAGCGTCTAAGGCCAAGTTACCGCGGGACCTGACGCCCAGAGTACCAGCAGTGGGCAATGTCCAACAGGTCTCGCGGGGCCCGACCCGTGCGCCGGAGCTCGCAGCAGCGCTGTACTGGGATTGATTGAAGAGAGGGAAAGAAAGAAGGCGGAGTTGGTGGCCCGTGCAATCCGGGAAAAAGAGAACCTCCGTCAGGCAACTTTCCGTGTCCGGGGCCCGCTGTACGAAGGGCAGGTGAGGCGGTTTGATGTCCGCCGGGGCTATGGATTTATATATGAACCGGGCCTGGAGGACGAAGTGTTTATAGCCCGGCGGGATGTGAATGCCCACCTGCCTGAGGAGCATCCCGGTCGTAACCTGATGCCGGGCGACATAGTGCAGTACACCCGGCACTGTGGGGAGAGGGGGTGGTTCGCGCTGGATGCTAAGTTAAGGGGCTGCCAGGAGTCCCGTGTGAGCGCCGCGCCCCCTCCCTCAGGTGATGTCGAGAACTCAGAGTGATGGCAGTGGAGCACCGTTGCACCGTCCCCGTTGGGACCACCAGTCTGTGTGCGTTTGAAAGTTTTAAAAAGTTTTGGAAAAATTGATTACCGAACAGTAACCTGATTGTCTACCGTGATTGGGAACCGGCCGTTGCCGGCACCGTTGTCCCCGTGGGGACCATCTAGCTGCATAGGAACTCCTATGGACAAGCCCGTGAACTTGCAGGGCAACCACAAACGTTAAGTGGGTTGTAAATAAAAATCTGTTGTTGCAGCTAACCGTCACCGCCTCCGGAGAGGCAGGTTGGAGGGAGGGCCCGCAGTGGAGCAGGCTGGGGCCCAGCCACCACAGGAACTGGTGGCTACCCTCTGGAGGGGAAGGACAGATCCCGCTCGGGTAACTGGTTCAGGACTGGGGTCAAGGGGTGCTGCCTGGGTTTTAGGGGCAGCATCAGGGCCAGGTTACTTGGGTGGGAGAGAGCGGCAGCCGCAACCGTTTTAATGTTACCGTTTTGCAACGTTTAAGAAATGAACCTCCCGATGTGGGATGAAATTATTCTATTTGTATGTCATGTCTTTTTATATCTTTCAGAAAATAAAACCGGTGTTGGAAGGGCAGCCCGTGGACGGTCTGCATTTTGCAAAGGGGGAATGTGACGCCCTGGGCAAGCCAGGGGTCACAGGTCATAACACCATTACACCCTACACCCCAGTTAGGAACACCAAGGCTAACCTAAAATCCTTGTTGCCTTCCTCCAGGGGCTGATGTCCACACCAGGGGGTGGGCCAGGCGGTTGGCTCCGCCCACTGAGGAGTTCACAGCCCTGGAGGCGGGAGAACCAGGCAGATAAGAAAAGTTAGTGGAAGTAGAAGGAAGGGAAGTAGTAGAGGAGCTTGAGAGAAGGAGTAAAAAGTGACAGTTTGTAAAGCCTGAAGCTGGTCCGGGTGTGTGCCCCGGACTGAGACAGCAAGGTCAGCAGACGGCGGTGACTGTCCGCAGGAGCGGCTAACCGGAGGTTGCCGAAAGGACCGCGGACGGGTGGTGGCCCGGCGGTACCGGAGCGGTATACAAAGTGAAGCCAGCACCAGTGTCAGCGGCCTTTCGGATCCCGGCAAGGCTAGGAGTCGCCGTGAATTTGCCAAATCCGTTAGTGAAGGGGACCTCTGGGTCTTCCAACAACCAAGTCCCGATTGAAGGCAACAGTCCAACCGTTGGAGAGAGACACTGCCACCGCCAGGGCACCAGTTTCTCAGGGCCAGCGTCTGCGGGCAAAGAAGGGCTCCTCCGGCCCATATCCAAGCCGGGGAGCGGGTTACCGGTGGGAACCCATTGTTACCATCATCATCTCAGGTGCAGGAAAAGGGACCATTACCGTCAACTATTGGGGAACAGCAAGTGCAGCCGTCCGTGGGAACCGTCTTTCCAGCTGTGTGTTTTACCGAGAACTGTGTCCCTGTGTCAGGCTGAGTGAGTACCACAGTGCCGCAAGGCACAGCGCTGCCCCCGCGTCCCTGCACCCCACCAAGCCCTGCAGCGGCCCCGCCATCCCTCATCACCCACCTCATCACTGGGCCCCGGGACAACTACCCCCTACCCACGGAGGGGAGAACCAACCACTTTGCTGCTCCCTGTCATCAGTCCCCGGGATCCCCATACAGAGCAGCGGTGGTGTCAACAAATCACCACAACCGTGGGTGGCGTCACGGACAATAAACTATCCCAAAAACCAATCCCTTTTCACTCACGGGCGAGGAGCGCCGCTCGAGTCCCCGGGATCCGGCCCATCGAGCCACCGAGCAGCAGCAGCAGGCCGCAGCAGCCGCAGCGGCAGCCGGACCCGAGCAGTGGGAGAGCGCGGCGTCCCCTCCTCCGCCCGCGACACAGGTAACAAGCAGAAGAGACTTGTTTGGGCTAAGAACACAAGGAATGGACATTAGACCAGTGGAAATCTGTGCTTTGGTCTGATGAGTCCAAATTTGAGATCTTTGGATCCAACCACCGTGTCTTTGTAGAAAAGGTGAACGGATGGACTCTACATGGCTGGTTCCCACCGTGAAGCATGGAGGAGGAGGAGGTGTGATGGTGTGATGGTGACACTGTTGGGGATTTATTCAAAATTGAAGGCATTCAGAACCAGCATGGCTACCACAGCATCTTGCAGCGGCGTGCTATTCCATCCGGTTTGCGTTTAGTTAGACCATCATTAATATGAAAACGTCTGTTGGGGATCTGGGTCGTAGTCCAGATACCCTGTGGCCAGGAGGCAAACGGTGGTTGCCGCCTGCAGGAGCCGGGAAGACGGCTGGTGGAACCGTAAGGGACCGGGACAGGGTAGTGGCCCGCCAATACCGAACCGGGGAACCAACTGGAAACCGGAGCACCAAGAGGGGTACTCAGACCCAGAACGAGACCCTGGCTCCGTATCTTCCATGTCCTCCTGGCTACCGACCTCGATTCATACCCTGACTCCGGGTCTGCTCTCATCCTGGTACTTGACGAGACTTCCTGGTTTACAGAACCTTTGCTCGCACATTGATTTCGGCTTCTCTCTCTCCCTTCGTTACTGACGTGATCTCTCGGCTCCTGGCTTGTTCGACTACCTGGCAGATCTCCTCCACTAGTGTATCTAGGCTAGTGGTTTAGCCTCTCATTACACCTCGGAGTTTGGCATCACAGATTCAACATGTTCTTCACAATGGACTTAAATTTTGGATCTTTGCTGTTAGCTAGAAATTTCTTTACTTCTTTAAAAGAATCCCAAGCCTCTTTCTCAACAGCTTTGATTTTTGTTACGAACACGTCGTCCTTCATGAGTTTACGAATATCCGGACGCATAAAAATGTTTTGGTTCGGACAGTCCCTGAAACTTGGTACACAGGTTCTTAAAAGTCTCCTTCTTTCGGTAGAGTTTTCACATACGGCTTCATCAGTCCAAGCTTAATATGGAGCGGTGGCCGGAGAACTTTACTGGGCTCAGCTAAGCTTTCCGCAACTATATTCTGGAGTCCAGATTGCAAAGATGTTCTCGTTGGCCAACTTTTTTGGCTCCAGTGATGAGTCCTGTCCTGGCTGTCCCATTCACACAAACAGCATGGGGATTTTGTGTATCCTCCTTGCTGCCCAAGGAGCAAAGAGAGAACTTCCAGATCACCACATATTGACCATCCTTGATCCTCATAGTTCAGTTTCTTGAGAATAAAGTCCAAATTCCCATAGCTTTCCCTCAGCTGCACAGAATGTCCTCCAGGCAGTGAAGCATAAGCCTATGGAGTCAGCATTTGTGAAAACACTGTACGTGATGGATTTTTTGGGATATTTTCAGCGATCGAAAGTATATAAAAATCACCTCTTACTTTTCAAACAGTTTTACCCTCGCAGACCTTTGCTATTAGCACAGTGGGGCCGTCTATATTTACTGAATTTATGTCTGCAGTAGTCATATATTTCGCTTTACAAGGTCTCCACTTAGGTGTCAGACATATTAGCTTCTCCGCAGGTTACCGGCTACATGCAGCTTCGGATTTTCCAGCGTGCGGAGCTGTTTTTTAGCCTAGTGGACTTGTGTAAATGCAAATAACCCTACAACCCTGCAATCAACTCACCCGCAGGAGCCTGTATGTAAATTCTCCATCATAGCATGAAATAATAAAAGAAGCCACATCCATGCCCGATAATTACTGACGAACCTGCAATTACTCAGTCCGCACATCGGTATTTAAAGACGTTCATGCTTAAAGACAACGTTAGTCTAATGTTCAGCCATCTTGGACTTTTTATGCTTTCAATTATATTTATTTTTTGCAAATGAATCCCAGTCTCTATTGAATGTGAAATAAATGGCAGTATTGCATTATCTAATATATAAAGCTGAGTATATGTATGTGTGTATATATGTGTGTGTATGTCCGCTAAAAGAATTTGCACCGTCGCATATACAATCACAAAATTTTGCACAGACAATCCATTTTACTCAGGGAATGTCATAGACTATGTTTTGATAACAGGGAATAGTGAAGTAGGGCTTGCAAGGCTGCGCCAGTGACCACTCTGAACATAGAGAGTTAATGTTCCTTTATTTCATCTTTAGGTCGACGCGTTTCTGGAGTCTCTGCTCCCTTCCTCAGGACACACAGGAAAAAAAGTACATCAAATCTGCTAAACCATGAGGACTGCAGAATCTATATACATTCCGTCATGATGACGTCAAAGCCCAGCCTCTTCCAAAAAAATCGGCGGGAAAGACACATCAAAAAAACACAAAAACACATATAACAATGAAAATCACGATCAAAAAAAATACATAATTACATATGGAAATATCATCATATTATCCAATAGAAATGAAATAAAATGAAAGTATGCAATAAAAAGAAAAAGTGTGTGTATTATTGTGTATTTAAATAAAATACGGGAATAAAACCCTGCACTGCCAAGCCGCTATGAAACGGTCTCGAACCCATGGGAATATTAACTCTTTTCTCAAAGGGGTTGCATCTCAAAGAGAGCAAACCATGTCTCCACCTTAGGAGTCCCGAAAACACCTTTTGAAACCAAGTAAGAAAGAAATACCTATGAAAGTGTGGCTGTGAGAAGATCCGTATAATTCCGAGTGTTTACGTGAAAATCCTACGTAAGTCAACGTAAAACACCTAAACCGGGGTGAAGAAAGTTCAGAGCGTGGGAAGAAGGTGAGTGCGCATGTCAGAAAAAGGTCCGGAGCTTGTTAAGACAAGGTGAAGAAAGTTCAAAGCGTGGGAAAAAGGAAGTGCGCATGTCAGAGAAAAAGAGATGGGGTAGGGAGCCAGTTAGTCTTCCAAGCTCCGTGCAGAGAATAATCTGCCGGTTATTCATCAGAAAACCTTATTGCGGACCTAGTGGAATAAAAATTAAAATTTAAAACATAAAAGGGGGAAAAATGTCGAGAGAAAAAAAAGGGGGGACGGGCATATATATGTGTATATAAATCTCTATCTCTAAAAGCCTTGTATATAAATCTAGGGCTGACACAGTGTGTATATATAAAAAAATGCAAAAATCAGTATTTTTAAGGAAAACATAACCGAACATAGTACTTGTATGGGTAAACTCTTTAAAAACAATGTATACAGTTCAGTATAATATAATCGAAATATGATGATACTATGAGACAGGCTGAAGGGAAAAAATCGAAAAAAAAAGGGGAAAACACCAAACAAAAACGGGAGCACATGGATTTTATATCCCTATGTTATAGTCTCAATCTCATATGTCAATCGGTGCGTTGGTCGGGTGGAATACTATCCCCCTCCCTGCAACCAAAAAAAAAATGAATGAACTCTGCCTTCGATACCAATAGAAGGCTCATATTCTGCGGACATTGGGTCAGACAAAAAATTAAGGAAAAATAATGAAGAGGTGAAGAAGAGCCTGTCCAAGGTATGAGGAAAAACGCAAAATTATTCTAAATTATAGTGCGCAGGGCAAAAGCGGAAAATATGTAACTAGCGTGTTAAAAAGGGCAAAAAACAGTGTGTAATTAAACACATAACTTCAAAAAACGTGAAGATCAAGTGGAAAAGAAAAAGTCCAAAACATGAATAGCCAAGAACAATAAATACAAAGTGCATAGTGCAATAAATACAGGAAAGAACAGTAATCATAAATAGGACAAGTGTCCACAGGTGAATGCCAACACCTTCAAATAAGTTAAAAACATAGTATATGAACTGTAAACGATATATATATATATATATACACTATATAAACATGATACAATATTATATAAAAAAGGGAACATAAAATTTTCTAAAAAAATATATATAATGTAACTCCCAAAACTTAATAAACACTGAATAAAAGCATAAAACCAACAATGATACTGTAAAGCGGGATATAAAATTAAGACCTTCCAACAACAAATAAGACCACAATAAAAGCATAAAATCCACAATGATACTATATAGCAGGATATGATATTTTAACCTTTCATAAACAAATCAGTCACCTCATTTAACCCTTGTGGTTTCAAAGTATTAAGTTTATAAATCCAAAAAGTCTCTTTTTTATTCAAAAGTTCCACCCGATTATTGACAAAGGGGGGGATCTGTTCAATGGGAGTGATTCTCAACCGTGATTTACCTTTATGTGTCAAAGTTACATGTCTGGAGAGACCATGTAACAAAAAACCTATTTTAATGTTGTATCTGTGTGAGTTAAGTCTATTATGGAGGGGCTGTGTTGTTCTGCCCACATATCTTTTCTCGCACTCACATTCTATTAAGTATATCACAAAATCAGTTTGGCAAGTCATATGGCTTTTGATAGGGAATTCTGTCCCCCCTGGAAACAGCCCAAAAGAGACCCTTCTATGTTGGATAATATTACAACAAAGACAGTTCTTCACCAAACACTTAAACACCCCCAAAGGTTTGGTGGTAGAGATGACCATATCATTACTATTATTTTTGAGTCTACTGGGGGCCAAATGATTTCTCAGACTCGAGGCCCTGCGGTACGTAATTCCCGGTTTCAAAGGTAAAGTCTCCTTTAGGAATGGATCATTCAACAGGATTTTCCAGTGTTTGGCAATGATATCTTTCACTTTGCCACTATCATCACTATATGTCATTAGGAAATTCGACGAAAAGGCCATGTTCTTCTCCTTATTCTCGGGATTTCTGATCTTCCCAATAAGATCAACCTGTTTAAGCGACTTGTTATTATTGTAGGCTTTTTTGATCACAGACACCGGATATTTTTTATCCCGAAATCTGTCCCTCAGGACCACCGCCTGTTCATGAAAGTCTGAATCACGGGTGCAGTTCCTCCGTACCCTCTGAAATTGATTATTGGGGATATTTAGCAACCATTTATTATAGTGGCTGCTAGTAAAATTGATATAGCCATTGCAGTCCACCTTTTTAAAAAAGGTCTTAGTGTAAATCGACCCTTTTTCGTGAAAAATCGTCAAATCCAGGAAGTCTATCCTGTCTGTCTTAATTGTAGGCGAAAAGGTAAGACCCCAATCGTTATTCTTGATGCTGTCCAAGAAGACTTGTAGATTATTTTTTGAATTGTCCCAGATTATAAATAAATCGTCGATATATCTCTTATATACAATCACATGCTCGTAAAGCTCAGAATTATATATAAATAGTAGTTCAAAAAGACCCATAAAAAGGTTTGCAAAAGTGGGTGCTACTTTCGCGCCGATTTTTTTGGAAGAGGCTGGTCTTTGACGTCATCATGACGGAATGTATATAGATTCTGCAGTCCTCATGGTTTAGCAGATTTGATGTACTTTTTTTCCTGTGTGTCCTGAGGAAGGGAGCAGAGACTCCAGAAACGCGTCGACCTAAAGATGAAATAAAGGAACATTAACTCTCTATGTTCAGAGTGGTCACTGGCGCAGCCTTGCAAGCCCTGCTTCACTATTCCCTGTTATCAGCCATTTTTGGGTGCTGCTGCCGTTGGCCGTGATTATATGCCTGCATAGTAGTTGTGACTCTCACAACTCACGGGGTGAGTGACTTTCTTTATTTTACCCCATATACAACTCGGATAAGACCCTATTTGCGCTTCTTTTTCCACAGTCTTTCGTATTGTTCTGCCTGGTGGGTCTGGCGTGACCAGATCCTTTCGTTTGTGGATTACAGCAGCAGAGGGTCCGATAATGGATTATTTCAACCAGCGACTCACGTCCAGGGAGAAATTGATCTTACAGACAGTGGGATCCAATGAAAACCAGAATACCGATTGGGATCTCGATTTACCCAACATCTATACTGAGGAGGATACGGAGGTTTTAAAGAAACTCTTTCTACGTTTGGAGGACCTTCTCAAGGAGGAACTAAGGTTTGGGCTTGATGCCAGATTTTTATCTATCTATATGGAAGAAAAACTGTGCCCGAGGGGCTTAAGGATAACACATGACTCACCATTTCCTGCAGACCCGATTTTTACATCGGAATGGGATGGGATTTTAAAAAATTGCATGCAGGCTATGTTACAATGCCTTTTCAAAAAGAGGACTATCATTGCTACGGAGGCCACAGAAAATATCAATTCACTATATAAAGAGCTCACCCGTTATGAGCTGCATCCTGAATACAGGTTCTTAAACTCCGATATCAACACCAAGCTTACACAATTAGAACAGGACACCATATTCAGGAAATCTAAGAAATTACAGCGTGATAGGCAGGATATGATCACTAAGAAACCTTCCAACAAAAACACTGCAGATAAGGGGTCCTTCAATTTAAGACCGAGATTGAACAGCCAACACAGAAATTTTTACAACAGCAAATTTCACAATAAAAGACCTAGGTCCATTTCCACTCATAAGCCTGGGTTGCGGTCTAATGAGAGTGAATTGAACAAATCACTATCGACACATCAGGTGTCCACTCCTACCCTGGAGACACCTGTTGTAGTCACCTCTGAAGAGGTTTTTTCCACTGTTTTAAGTGCAGAGGCCCCTGTTTTTACCAGTCCAGGAGAGGTATTTTCTGACCCTTTGGTCAAGGAGATCCCTGTTGTGGGCAGAGTGAGCATGGAATCCCGGAATTTTACTGAGACAAGATTGCAATTGGAGGCCCTAAGGCTACAAATTGAAAAGATCCGGAAAAATAGGATCTTGGACCTAGAACAGGACCTTCCAGATCCCTCCATGGATCTTAATGGAGGATCTGATTTTACCGACCTCTTAGAACTTTCTACACATGAGGAGTATGTCCTCCTGCCCACCCCTCAGGGGTCGGAGGGGGGTCCCACTCCTCTATTACCTAGGGTTCCCGTTTGTGACTCTCCTGGGAATAGTGCTGCTAATACTATTGTAGTTGATAATTCTCGGAAAATCGATGCTTGTGTACCTTTTTTACCTGTGGCAAAAAACACCCAGGTTCATATCACCAATTTCCTCACTCCAAGGGGGGGGAAAAGAAAAAACATTTTAGAGGAACCCGAGCAGGCATTAGGGTCAAACAAAAAAGAGAAGAAAGGTCAAAATTAACCAGTGTTAAGGAGGATACAAAGTACAATTTGGGAATCTTTAATCTATCTAACCATTCTCTGTCCAAAGGAGAACGTAGTGTTCTTAGCAAAGGGCTGTCTTTCTGCCCCGTTGCTAACTCTAATGATTTTAATTTATTTATTGACTTTCAAAAATTTATTAGGAAACTAACATTGAGACGACATTTTCAGATGAATAAATTTAACCCCAAGAACAATTGTATCCCTATACCTGATGATTTTTTACACACAGATTTGAGGTTGAAGTCCAATTTTTACCCACTTCAGAGCAAAGGACACCATTTAAAAACCTTTAATGATTTAGTACTGGAGGACCTAAAAAAACTTGATTTGAGGGGGAGTCCACTCAAGTCGAATTTGACCAGAGAGGAGAGAAAAGCCCTCTTGTCCCTTAAATCCAACCCCCATTTGCTAATTAGAAATGCGGATAAAGGAGGAGGGATTGTAGTGCAAGACAAGGATGCATATATTCAGGAGGCTCTAAGGAATCTATCCAACCCTATACATTATGAAGTTGTTGACATTAAATCATATGAAGAAGCAGTTCTGGAATATAGAACACTCATTCAAAGGGCAGCATCACTAGGAATCCTTGGTAAGGAGGAACTCAAGTTCCTAGACGTCAAAAATCCAAAAATAGCTTTCTACTACCACCTACCGAAAATACACAAGTGTCTTGTAAATCCCCCGGGAAGACCGATCATTTCAGGGATCGGTTCCTTGACCGAAAATTTAGCTGACTACTTGGATTGTGTGATGAGGGTCCATGTATCCAATTTAAGGAGCTATTTGAGAGACTCTACTCAGCTCATAAACCTTATAAAGGATATTGAATGGAAAGAATCCTTCTTGTTTGTATCATTAGATATAGCTTCCTTGTATACCAACATTGCTCATGATTTGGGGCTGGAGTGTTTCAAGCAGTTCCTACATATGGATGAGAGGCTACCGATTGAGCAGAAAAACTTTCTGCAGGATGGGATGGAGTTCATATTAAAGAACAATTACTTCACCTTCCAGGATACTATGTACCATCAATGCTGTGGCACAGCGATGGGTTCGAAAGTAGCACCCACTTTTGCAAACCTTTTTATGGGTCTTTTTGAACTACTATTTATATATAATTCTGAGCTTTACGAGCATGTGATTGTATATAAGAGATATATCGACGATTTATTTATAATCTGGGACAATTCAAAAAATAATCTACAAGTCTTCTTGGACAGCATCAAGAATAACGATTGGGGTCTTACCTTTTCGCCTACAATTAAGACAGACAGGATAGACTTCCTGGATTTGACGATTTTTCACGAAAAAGGGTCGATTTACACTAAGACCTTTTTTAAAAAGGTGGACTGCAATGGCTATATCAATTTTACTAGCAGCCACTATAATAAATGGTTGCTAAATATCCCCAATAATCAATTTCAGAGGGTACGGAGGAACTGCACCCGTGATTCAGACTTTCATGAACAGGCGGTGGTCCTGAGGGACAGATTTCGGGATAAAAAATATCCGGTGTCTGTGATCAAAAAAGCCTACAATAATAACAAGTCGCTTAAACAGGTTGATCTTATTGGGAAGATCAGAAATCCCGAGAATAAGGAGAAGAACATGGCCTTTTCGTCGAATTTCCTAATGACATATAGTGATGATAGTGGCAAAGTGAAAGATATCATTGCCAAACACTGGAAAATCCTGTTGAATGATCCATTCCTAAAGGAGACTTTACCTTTGAAACCGGGAATTACGTACCGCAGGGCCTCGAGTCTGAGAAATCATTTGGCCCCCAGTAGACTCAAAAATAATAGTAATGATATGGTCATCTCTACCACCAAACCTTTGGGGGTGTTTAAGTGTTTGGTGAAGAACTGTCTTTGTTGTAATATTATCCAACATAGAAGGGTCTCTTTTGGGCTGTTTCCAGGGGGGACAGAATTCCCTATCAAAAGCCATATGACTTGCCAAACTGATTTTGTGATATACTTAATAGAATGTGAGTGCGAGAAAAGATATGTGGGCAGAACAACACAGCCCCTCCATAATAGACTTAACTCACACAGATACAACATTAAAATAGGTTTTTTGTTACATGGTCTCTCCAGACATGTAACTTTGACACATAAAGGTAAATCACGGTTGAGAATCACTCCCATTGAACAGATCCCCCCCTTTGTCAATAATCGGGTGGAACTTTTGAATAAAAAAGAGACTTTTTGGATTTATAAACTTAATACTTTGAAACCACAAGGGTTAAATGAGGTGACTGATTTGTTTATGAAAGGTTAAAATATCATATCCTGCTATATAGTATCATTGTGGATTTTATGCTTTTATTGTGGTCTTATTTGTTGTTGGAAGGTCTTAATTTTATATCCCGCTTTACAGTATCATTGTTGGTTTTATGCTTTTATTCAGTGTTTATTAAGTTTTGGGAGTTACATTATATATATTTTTTTAGAAAATTTTATGTTCCCTTTTTTATATAATATTGTATCATGTTTATATAGTGTATATATATATATATATATCGTTTACAGTTCATATACTATGTTTTTAACTTATTTGAAGGTGTTGGCATTCACCTGTGGACACTTGTCCTATTTATGATTACTGTTCTTTCCTGTATTTATTGCACTATGCACTTTGTATTTATTGTTCTTGGCTATTCATGTTTTGGACTTTTTCTTTTCCACTTGATCTTCACGTTTTTTGAAGTTATGTGTTTAATTACACACTGTTTTTTGCCCTTTTTAACACGCTAGTTACATATTTTCCGCTTTTGCCCTGCGCACTATAATTTAGAATAATTTTGCGTTTTTTCCTCATACCTTGGACAGGCTCTTCTTCACCTCTTCATTATTTTTCCTTAATTTTTTGTCTGACCCAATGTCCGCAGAATATGAGCCTTCTATTGGTATCGAAGGCAGAGTTCATTCATTTTTTTTTTGGTTGCAGGGAGGGGGATAGTATTCCACCCGACCAACGCACCGATTGACATATGAGATTGAGACTATAACATAGGGATATAAAATCCATGTGCTCCCGTTTTTGTTTGGTGTTTTCCCCTTTTTTTTTCGATTTTTTCCCTTCAGCCTGTCTCATAGTATCATCATATTTCGATTATATTATACTGAACTGTATACATTGTTTTTAAAGAGTTTACCCATACAAGTACTATGTTCGGTTATGTTTTCCTTAAAAATACTGATTTTTGCATTTTTTTATATATACACACTGTGTCAGCCCTAGATTTATATACAAGGCTTTTAGAGATAGAGATTTATATACACATATATATGCCCGTCCCCCCTTTTTTTTCTCTCGACATTTTTCCCCCTTTTATGTTTTAAATTTTAATTTTTATTCCACTAGGTCCGCAATAAGGTTTTCTGATGAATAACCGGCAGATTATTCTCTGCACGGAGCTTGGAAGACTAACTGGCTCCCTACCCCATCTCTTTTTCTCTGACATGCGCACTTCCTTTTTCCCACGCTTTGAACTTTCTTCACCTTGTCTTAACAAGCTCCGGACCTTTTTCTGACATGCGCACTCACCTTTTTCCCACGCTCTGAACTTTCTTCACCCCGGTTTAGGTGTTTTACGTTGACTTACGTAGGATTTTCACGTAAA
Source organism: Anomaloglossus baeobatrachus (assembly GCF_048569485.1). Taxonomy (NCBI): domain Eukaryota; kingdom Metazoa; phylum Chordata; class Amphibia; order Anura; family Aromobatidae; genus Anomaloglossus; species Anomaloglossus baeobatrachus. The sequence continues at coordinate 117,770,050 of NC_134364.1, forward strand.
CACTCGGAATTATACGGATCTTCTCACAGCCACACTTTCATAGGTATTTCTTTCTTACTTGGTTTCAAAAGGTGTTTTCGGGACTCCTAAGGTGGAGACATGGTTTGCTCTCTTTGAGATGCAACCCCTTTGAGAAAAGAGTTAATATTCCCATGGGTTCGAGACCGTTTCATAGCGGCTTGGCAGTGCAGGGTTTTATTCCCGTATTTTATTTAAATACACAATAATACACACACTTTTTCTTTTTATTGCATACTTTCATTTTATTTCATTTCTATTGGATAATATGATGATATTTCCATATGTAATTATGTATTTTTTTTGATCGTGATTTTCATTGTTATATGTGTTTTTGTGTTTTTTTGATGTGTCTTTCCCGCCGATTTTTTTGGAAGAGGCTGGTCTTTGACGTCATCATGACGGAATGTATATAGATTCTGCAGTCCTCATGGTTTAGCAGATTTGATGTACTTTTTTTCCTGTGTGTCCTGAGGAAGGGAGCAGAGACTCCAGAAACGCGTCGACCTAAAGATGAAATAAAGGAACATTAACTCTCTATGTTCAGAGTGGTCACTGGCGCAGCCTTGCAAGCCCTACTTCACTATTCCCTGTTATCAGCCATTTTTGGGTGCTGCTGCCGTTGGCCGTGATTATATGCCTGCATAGTAGTTGTGACTCTCACAACTCACGGGGTGAGTGACTTTCTTTATTTTACCCCATATACAACTCGGATAAGACCCTATTTGCGCTTCTTTTTCCACAGTCTTTCGTATAGACTATGTTTTGAGGAGAAATTTTAACCCCGCGCTTTACAGTTATTCACCAAAAAACCTGCCTCCATTAAAGTCAATGGAGCTAGGAGCCACAATGTAGCCAGAACTTCAGAAGAATGCTGGCGTGTCACAATGCAGCCAGGGAAAGAGACAGACAGAGACAGACAAAGACAAGGAAAGAGACAGAGAGAGAGATAGACAGATAGATAGGGAAAGAGATAGATAGAGAAAGAGATAGACAGGGAAAGAGACAGACAGGGAAAGAGAGACACAGGGAAAGAGACAGACAGGGAAAGAGATAGAGAGACAGACAAGGAAAAAGACAGAGAGACAGATAGGGAAAGACAGAGAAAGAGAGATACAGACAGACACAGACAGACACAAACAGACACAGACAGACAAAGAGACAGACAAAGAGATAGACAAACAGGGAAAGAGACAGACAGGGAAAGAGACAGACAGGGAACGATACAGACAGACAGAGACAGACAAAGAAACAGACACAGATAGACACAGATAAAGAGACAGACACAGACAAAGAGACAGACATTGAAAGAGACAGTCAGGGAAAGATAGGGAAAGAGACAGGGAAAGAGACAGACAGACACAGAGATAGAGGGACAGTCAGGGAAAGAGATAGAGAGACAGCCAGAGACAGACAGGGAAAGAGAGAGACAGACAGAGACAGAAAGACAAAGAGACAGACAAACAGGGAAAGAGACAGACAGGGTGAGATACAGACAGACAGAGACAGACAAAGAAACAGACAGACACAGACAGGTCGTCACAGAACTACACCAACACACCCCACACCCCGGTTAGGCACACCGAAGTCAAACACAAAAATCCTTGTTGCCTTCCTCCAGGGGCTGATGTCCACACCAGGGGGTGGGCCAGGGGGTTGGCCCCGCCCACCGAGGAGTTCACAGTCCTGGAGGCGAGAAAAAGGAGTCAGTTAGTGGAGATAGAGTTTGAAGTTTGAGAAGTGAGGAGTGAAGTGGTAGAGGAGCAGTCTGACGGCGTCCGGGTGTGTGGCCCGGACGGTACAGCAAGGTTGGCAGACAGTGGTGACCGTCTGCAGGAGAGGCTAATTGGAGTGAACCGTACGGACCGTGGATGGGCGGTGGCCCGACGGTACCGGATCGGAGAGCAAAGAGAAGCCAGCACCATCTGGCAGGGCTTACGGACCCCGACCAGGCTAGGAGTCGCCGTAAAACTGGTCAAATTCGTTAGTGAAGGGAACCTCCGGGATTTCCCAGCAGTCAAGACCCGATTGAAGGCAACAGCTCAAACCGAAAAGGGAAACACAGTCACCGCCAAGGCTACAGTTCCCAGGACCAGAGCCTGCGGGCAAAAGGGGCTCCCTGAGCATCCATCCAAGCTGGGGAGCGGGTTACCGGTGGGAAGCCATTGGAACCGTAAACACAACACAGGTGCAGGGAAAGGCAGTCACCACCAACCTACCGGGAGAGCTACCGCAGCCGTCTGTGGGACCCGTCCATGCAGCCGTTTGTTATACCGGAGACTTTGCATTCATCATTGGCTGAGTGAGTACCACCGTGCCGTGAGGCACAGCGCTGCCCCCGTGACCCTGCACCTCACCAGGCCCCGTCACCCGCCTGCCATCCATCCCTCCCCTCACCGGGCCCTGGGACTACCAACCCCCCTGCCCACGGAGGGGAGAACCAACATCCAAGCTGCTCCCTGTCATCACTCCCGGGATCCCCGTCCAGAGCAGCGGTGGTGTCACCAATCTCATCACAACCGTGGGTGGCGTCACGGACAATATCCCTAAACCAAACCACCCCCCTTTCACTCACGGGCGAGGAACGCCACTCGAGTCCCCGGGATCCGGCCCACCGCTCGAGCCACCACCGAGCAGCAGCAGCAGCCGGACCCGAGCAGTGGGTGAGCGCAGCGTCCCCCCCTCCGCCCGCGACACATCCACACAGCTTAGTGTCACCCCTCAACAAGTCTTTGGTTCCTTGAGAATTACTGCACCCCATGATATTTTGCAGGTCTGAAGGGCTCGTGCACACAACCGATTATAGTGGACTTGTGCTATCTGTGGTTTTCATAGATAGCACTTGTACGTGTGCCGCCCCTGACTCGCCCACTCCAGGGCTATGGGACACCCGGTGCCGGGCCGGACTAGTCCGGTGGTAGTCAGTGATGGCTGGGCCCGGCTCCGTGGCCCTTGTGGGTGTCAGTAGAATATGTGGCTTGATGAATAAAGTTTGTGTTCGTGACGCCACCTGTGGTATGCGGCTAATAGGCCGCCGCTGCTGTATGAGGCCTCCGGGGGATGATATGGCAGCAATGGTGGTACTGCTCCCCACAGGTGGAACAATGCCCCGGGGCACAGTTGGTGCTTGTGAGTGTCTATGCAGATGAAATAACAGAGGCAACTTCAAGGGTGCAGTTTCAAGTTCTTTACTCACAATTCTTGTCACAGTCCTGCAGGGACCCTTGGACTGCTGGGACCACTGTCAGGGACCTCCGCCGTTTCTGGGTGATTTTGGGAGTAAAAGCCGGTACCCTTCTCTTAAGTGTCTCTATCTTCTGCTGTCTTCCTTAGCCTTGCCTTGGTAGGTTGAACCTGGCTTGGCCTCCACAACAGCCTCCAGGCTGGGGAGTCACCTGTCGGCTGATTATCCCTTTTCTAGAGGTTCTGCTGTGGGCTGTGGCCCGGGGAGTTTACAACATTCCCTGGGCCTCGGTTTTTACTGTTTGGAGATGATTTTGCACTCCTCCGGTTTCTAGTGACCGTCCCCTGTTGCAGCTTGATCCCTCCACCGATGTTCCTGTGGAACAGGCCACCGCAGCTCTACAGCTACCCGTGGCCCTGGAATCCCTTCTGTTCTCTGCTTGGTGTCACCTGGACCCTCTGAGTCCCAGGATCTTCACCAGGAAGCGTCTCTTCCTTCTTCTCAGCTCCTGACTGACTTGGAGCTCTTTTTCCTTTCTCTTCTCCTCCTTGCCTGCCTCCAGCAGACCTCCTCCTCCTTCCCCACTTTCTCTCCAACTCTGCTCTCTTCTTCTCTGACTAAACTAGAACTTCCCCTCTCAGTGTCTGCACTCTTGTGGCTCCTCCCACCTCCCCAGTTGCTTTGTTCTACCCTATAGGAGCAGGGATGGGTCTTACGGCCCCTCTCAGCATGCAGCATGGGAGGTTTTCTGCCACTTTCCCTGGTCCCAGTGTGTTCCTAGCAATGGGTGTAGTGTGGATTTACCAGGGGACCGGAGTTCACTCTCTTCCTCTCCCAGAATGGGGCATCACACCGCTGGATGGGGTGCAATGACCTGTGGCGACGGAAGCCTCAGGGGCGCCACACCCCCGTGCCAGCAGCCGGCGCTGCTCGGATCTGGACCTGCTGCGTGGCTCGAGGGATCCTCTGGACCTGGGGGTCACGAGAACACGCCGAATTAAAAGGGGGACGTAGTTGTACGGCCTTGGCCATATTCAGTTCGTGACGCCACCCACGGTGTGTGGTGAAGTGGGACACCACCGCTGCTGTTGTGGGATACCCGGGGGAGATGTAATGGTAACCGGATGTTAAGCCCTCCGTGGGTAGGGATCGTTGCGCCGGGGCCCAGTGTCTCTGTGCAGGGTATGGCAATGGCAGGGGCTTGCGCACCCGGATGGACCAGGGGATGTTTGGTTACTCACGAGTAAAAGAATCAGACAAGTCTTTTGGTAAACCAAGGTGCTGGTCACCGGTTGCCGCGACCGGTTGTACTCTGGTCCCCCACCCGGGGTGATGGTCACCGTCTTCTCCTCTGCACTAGTTGTGGTTGTGTTTTTAGACTTCCCGTTATGGAACACGGGAGTCCGCTCCCGGCTTTCTGTGTGCCTGAGGAGCTGTGCCCGCTGACGCTGACCCGTGGGATCTATGGGCCCTGGCGGTTGCCCTATCCCTCTCTGTGGGTGGTTGTCTGCATTTGGGAGTTTGGTTGGGACAGGACCTATAATCCTGCCCTCAATCGGTTGATTAGCTAGGCCGTTGGTTCTGGTCCTGGCATCAGGGTCCGAGTACCCTCTCTGTGCACGGTTTCCAGTCGGGTCTCCGGTGTCGGTACCGGCAGGCTCCAACCTTGTCCCGGTCCTCCTCGGATCTGCCGAGCCGTCTTCCCATCTCCTGCTGACGGAGACCACCGTCTGCCACCTAGCCAAGGTACCAGGGCTCTGACCCTGGCACCGTCCAACTTGAGCTTCTCCTCTGCTGGAGCTACACTTAGCCCCAGCCTCCACTCCTCTCAACTTGAACTACAGCTTAATCGGCTTCAGACTCACTGTTTTCCCGGCCCGGGCTGTCTAGACCCCTAGGTGAGCGTTCCCTAACCGCCTAGTCCCGCCCACTGGTGTGCCTGTCTTGCCCTGAGGGGGGGGGGGTGACTAGGGTTTCAGGTCGGCTGTATGTGACCTAGGTGAGGGAAGGTGTTATGCGGTGGCCTAATGTGTGACTACCTGGTTTTTCCAGGGCGTCACATACGCATGATGATATTCTACGGGGTTGTGCACATGTCCAATTTTTTCCTCAAATCGAGTGGTCGGAAGAAAAAAGAAATTCGATTTTGATGTGAATGTCTGATCAAAATAAGCAATGCAAGTCTATGGATTGATGAAAAACATTGAACTGCACTCGGATGACATCCAAGTGCAGTCCGATTTTAACCGACTGACATGATGGATGGAGACATTTTTTTTTATCCACCTCCAAGAAAAACGGATACCACTGTTTTCACTCTGATCAGGGACTGATCAGAATTATTGAACTGTTATTCTAAGATGGAGAGAAAACAGTAGTGTGACCCTGTGTCAAGCTAGGTATGGGGAAATACCGAGCAAACAGCAAAAAGGGGGGGGAAGAGGGACACCCTGTGTCTTGGGGAGGGGGAGATGGTGACCCCTGATAAAACCTTCAGCTGGCTCCTGGCTCCTCGACGTCCCTAGATAGGTTTCGCACCTATGCCCCGAGCAGGATACCTGACCCTGACTGACCCTGAACTGGGCCCCAGATAATGAACGGGCTGGATGAGCGCTAGTCAACTCCACAAGTCCTAAAGAACACATAGGGAAAACAAACAATTTATCTCCAAGATGACTTAAGGAGAGGAACAGCAACATACGTTTCTCCAGATGAATACAAGCCAACTGCTTGCAAGCAGGACTGTATAGAAACTTAACTCTATCACCAGCAATATACCAAGCGGAAATGCAGGTATATAAAGACACAGAGGGTAAGGGATAATGATTAGCAGCTGAAAGGAAAAGATCCCTGCAGGGTCCTAAAGAGTAAACCCTAACAGAGAAGACACACAAAACTCCATTCACACCACGGAGGAAAGGATGGAATATCAAGGATCAGTTTGTGCAGCCAAACACAGCGACCTTCAGCAGCCGGACACCACAGGGTTACTGTCACAAGGAGATTTTTAAGGCATCACTGACTGTCATGTCAGCATGAGGATCTGTGGAAACTACAGATTTTGGAACTCTGCCTGCTAACTTCTCTGAGGTCTGTGATCAGTCTGGGGAAACGCGGGCGTCGACACACAGGCTTAGGGAGGCTAGCAAGAGTCAATCTCTGCTAGGCTGCTTGTTAGTCTCTTTGATCACATGATATGGGGGAGCCACTCACGATCGCTCCCCACCTATATATGCTGGCTAGACTATTGCTTTAAAGCCAAAAATAGTTAAACCTATACTGGTCTGGTGAGGAGTTCTGATCCAGACTTACTGGAGGCTGTTGTGCATTATTGCTGTGAGTGGTTGTGGTGTTAACCCTTGTTGTCCTTTTGTTGCTGCCCTCCTGCTCTTGCTTTTCTCCTTAGTCTCTTACTGTCAGTGTGTCTGAGGTTTTGGTTTTCCCTGTCTGTCTTAATCTGTGTTGCCATCACACTCCTGCCCCTTCCTTCACTGGGGGAAGTAACAGATCAGATCTGGTCAGGAGAATGGCTAGGCACAGGACTCCGGCATCTCCACCATTAGCAGTAATCCGGAGGCTAGTGATAGCCTAGGGTTCCTTAGCGTGAGGGACAGCATAGTATCCCCCTGTTCCTCACTATCCTGCAGTCACAAAGTGACACTTGAGCTAACAATTCCAATAATGATATAATAAGGATCGCCACAGTATTTGATCATAAAACATTCAATCATCAAACGTTTGCAGCCACCCCAGCATGCTTATAGGAGCTTTCTGACACTCCCCTTCCAAAACCGCCGGTGTTAATATGGAGATGAGAAATAAGATGTAGGTCTGTAGAGTAAAGATGGGGTCACGCTTAGCCGAGCTTCATTGTATGATTCAGTATGTAACATAGGCTAATATACTGAACACCGGCACCTCCCCAACCTAAAGGATAGCCCGTCACATCACTAATCCCATTATTGTGTATATACAAGCAGGGCTAATGTAATTACAAATTGTAATGCAATACAGATCACATATGGCATCTCCCGAGTTGCACAGTAGCAACCACAAAATGCAAACAAACTATCAATCCCCGGCCTCCTACGTCTTATTTAGCTTTCAGCAGCCGAGCGTATGTGATTATATGCACGCTGCAGCCGGTAGAGCCGGTGCGGTCTTCTCCTTCCTTCAGGATTCTTTAGATGGTTCTCTAGCAATTACTGGTGTATTTGTTGCTTGCCTGTCAATCTGGGTAGTCTTCATTGACCGCGCTCATTAATCAGAGCTTCTACAACCTAAGCAATCTGGGTTGTTTTTTTTTGCTTACGTCAGTCAAGGTGGACTTTACACATAAAGGTTTTGCAGGTATGTTTATGCAGCACCCACACAGGGAAGGTGGTCAACCTACTCGTCGCCGGGCCGTTGAGTGTCAGGTCAGGCGATGTCACGGGATGGCCTTGCCCGGTTCCGTTACCCCGAGGCGTACATAAATGGAAGGGAAAGGGGAGAGTTGGGGATGGTTTGGCGTGATGCCACCTGTGGTACGAGGCCAGGGAGTAGCTACCGCTGCAGAATTCCTCGCCGGGGCAGGTGTTATGGCAGCCGGGATGGTCTCACTCCCCACAGGCGGAGCGGCCCCAGGTGGATGACGGAGGGGGAGGTTGTGGCTGTCAGCGCCAAAGCGCTAGGCGGTGACGCCGGTAAGGACAAGCCAACACAGTCTTTGAAGGTTCAAGGTGTCTTTTACTCACAACTTCAGTTGCCAGCCCGGTCTCACTGGTCACTGCCGTGCATGATGGGCTCCAGTCAATCCCAAGCAAGTAAGGGGCCACCACCGGTGTTTGAAGAGAGAGAGTGTCTTTTCCTTAGGATGTCCCCCGTGGAAGTTAGGAACCCTGGCTGAGCTCCCGCTCCAAGCCCTGGGCCCTTTGTAGATCAAAGAGGTCCAAGAGTGTCTTGTGAGAACTATGGTTCCGACTGGTCTGTCCATGTGAGTGTGTTGCGCCTACCTCTACCGCAAATGGTGCCCGCCCCCTGGCAGTTGCCCTAGTGACTGGAAAGACAAATGTCTCTATATGGCTACTCCCCGTCTGCCCTAAGACAACTCCCCAGTGGGAAGCACCTGACTGTATGTGAGATGAAATGTGGTAACACTGATGGTCAACCCACCCTTACCTGAGATGGATACCACACCTTAACTGAGGTGCTGTACCCTGTGGCGACCAGAGCCTCAGGGGCGCCCCATTTATACCCCTGGTATCCTGTCCTTCTATAACTGGTGGATCTCAGCTACTTTTTACATTCCTTTTTTGCCCCTTTGGCTATCACAGTCTTTGGATTAGCGAAAGGGGCAAAACACAAATGTAATGAGTAGCTGAGCTTTGGTGGTTCTAGCATTTAGTGTACACACGACCTATGTAGATGTATAGAGAGACAGATCAAAAATAGGGATTAGTGAACCAGAACGGTAAAGTTCAGGGATCGTACCAGACACCTAGTGTTCGGGGTTCAAACCTGAACATGGATTTTTTTTACAGAAGTCCATGTCCGAGCTCGGATGCTGTTTGCATTTTTTTTTTTTAATATTTATAAATAATTTTTTGAAAACGGCATGGGGTCCCCCCTATTTTTGATAACCAGCCAATGTAAAGCAGTCAGCTGGGGGCTGGTATTACCAGCCTGGGAAGGACCATGGTTATTTGGCTCTTCCCAGTTTAAAAATAAAAGCCCACAGCTACCCCAGAAGTGGTAAATCCATTAGATGATCCAATTTTGGCTCTTGCCCAGCTCTTACCGACTGTCCTGGTGCTGTGGTAATCAGGTAATACTTTTGGGGTTGATGTCAACTGTGAATTGACAGCTGGCGTCAAGCCCATGGGTTAGTAATGGATAGGCATCTATCAGACACCCCATTACTAACCCGGTAAGTGTACATTTAAAAAACACGCACACACTGGAAAAAATAGTGTAGTTGAATATAAACTCCCCCACACTCCCTCTCATTCTTGTATTAATTTTAAAAAATCCTCAAAGCTCCGACTATATCCAATAGTGTAATCTCCCACGATGTCCATCAAATCCTATGGAGCTTCTTTCTGAGATAAGAGTAGGGAAAAACACCACTTCTGGGGTGGCTGCGGGCTGCTATTTTTAGGCTGGGAAAGGCCAATTAACCATGGTACTACCCAGCTTGATAATACTAGCCCCCAGCTGTCTGCTTTACCTTGGCTGGTTATCAAAACTAGAGGGGACCCCACATCATTTTTTTTTAGTTCCCTATACACATTTATTTTCAGGACAATTGTTCTGCTCTTCCCCCATTTTGCTTTCTTTTTCAGCCCCCTAACCCTTACTATGACCATTTTACAGCACTACAGGGCAGTTTGGGTCCCCATTGACTTATATGGGGTTCGGGGTCAAGTGCAAGTATTGAACCAAACTTTTAACGAAAGACCGGCCGAACCCGAGCATCCACAGTTCTGTTCATCCCTAATCAAGAGCACGTTCTACATTGCGCACTTTATGCGCCTGATACCTGGTGCCGGCTGGACTTCCAACCCATATCTACACCTTGAGTGGTCTTGCTACTAGTCCATTGAATGGTTTCAAAAGGATGTTTCTCAACTGAAGTCTAAAGCCATACACTTTAGATAGCTTTCATCTGGCTGTTATCTCACCTGACTCCTCCAGACACAAGATCATCTGCTCTGCCGAGTGAAAAAGTCTCCACCATACATATCCAACGGTGGCTTATCGGGAGAACAAAACAATCAGCTGTCCAAAACTAAACATGATTGACCATTATCTCCCCCGACATCATCACTCGGAGACAGATTGTTGACCGAACTTGTCAATATTGGAAAGTTTGGCCTATGTTAGTCTACTGTGCATGGAATCCTTGTACTCGATACTTCATCCCCGATGCTTTTCCCTCCCATAATTGAATATATAGATCGGGAGGTGCGGTGGAGTTTGGGCCTCATGTCCGCACACTGAGACCCTTGTAGTAGAGCATTATTTATCTATGGAGTGGTCTATTACTGTGAACCACATGAGGACTCGAGGATCTGTCTGCAATGACATCACCGAGCTAACCACAATGATCCCAGATATAAATGATCTGCCATCACCCACCGCACAGCTCTCTGCTCCTCTGCCTGCACAAATAACACATCCGGAAAGACCGTAACATGTAATAAACAGGTCATTAGGACCAGAGGCGTAGCTAGGGGCGAAACATCTGAGTGGGCCCCTAACCAGGTAACCTTGGTAACAATTACAGTGGCACAGCCTAATGATGGGTACAGGGGAACCTCAGCAGATGACAGCGCTGTTACTGGAAATAAATCTATATTACACTGACATTACCGCTATAGTGGTATCTGCTAGTGATGATCGCACACTACCATGCTCACATGCAGGGCACTCACAGGAGCAATCGGACGCTCGGATGGGCAAGACTCGTGTACTCAGTATAATGGAGGTTAATGGGAAGTTCTTCAGGAAAAATGCTTGAGTTCCTCATTGACTTCCTTTATACTCAATTACTCAAGTCACGCCCGTCCAAGCATCTGACTGTTCTTTTGAGTGCCAAGTACCCGAGCATGGTAGTGCCCACTCATCACTAGTTACAAGTACCGAGCACCCGAGCATGGTAGTGCCCACTCATCACAGGTTACGAGTACTGAACACCCGAGCATGGTAGTGCCCACTCATCACTAGTTACGAGTACTAAGCACCCGAGCATGGTAGTGCTCACTCATCACTAGTTACGAGTACTAAGCACCCGAGCATGGTAGTGCCTGTGTGTCGCCCTGGGCAAGCCAGGGGACACAGGTCACACACCACCACACCCCACACTCCAGGTAGGCACATCACAGCTAACCAGAAATCCTTGTTGCCTTCCTCCAGAGGTTGATGATGCACACCAGGGGGTGGGCCAGGCGGTTGGCTCCGCCCACCAAGGAGCTCACAGCTCTGGAGGCAGGAAGTAACCAGGCAGTCAGCTCAGGGACGAGCTTGAGTAAAGGCAGATAGCCCAGGCAGGGCAAGTGTGAGGAGCTAAAGTGGAGGAGTTTAGAAAGTGAAAGTGAAAGTAGAAAAGGAGGAAAAGCAAGTAAAGTGACAGAAGAGAAAGACAGCCTGAAGGGTCCAGCTTTGTGAGGGCCAGAACAGCAAGGTCAGCAACGGCGGTGACTGTCTGGAGGGGGACCGTTTGGAAGTTCCTGGAAGGACCCCGTTGGCTGTGTGCCCGGTGGTCTGGAGCAGTGTTCCGAAGGACAGTCAGCACCAGGGCAGGGGCCTCTCGGACCCCGGCAAGGCTGGGAGTCGCCAGATTTGCCAAATCCGTCAGTGAAGGGGACGTAGATCCCCCAACAACCAAGTCCCGATTGACGGCAACAGCCCGACCATTACCGGGGAGACACCGCCACCGCCAGGGCACCAGTTTCCCCAGGGCCAGCGCCTGCGGGCAAAGTGTAGAGCTCCTCCGGCCCAGATTGCAGTCGGGGAGCGGGTAACCGGAGGGAATCCACCGCTACCATCAGTCAACACAGGTGCAAGGAAGAGAGACATCACCGTCACCTACCGGGAGTGCAGGTGCAGCCGTCTGTGGGACCGTCCTACCAGCCGTTGGTTTACCGTACAAACTGTGTCCGTGTGTCAGGCTGAGTGAGTACCACAGTGCCGCAAGGCACAGCGCTGCCCCCGCGTCCCTGCGCCCTCCAGGCCCTACACTTCACATCTCATCACCGGGCCCCGGGATCACCAACCCCTACCCACGGAGGGGCAACACAACACCTGGCTGCTCCGCAACACCATCCCCGGGACCCCCACACTGAGCAGCGGTGGTGCAATCACCACAACCGTGGGTGGCGTCACGAACTATAACAATCCCCACACCCAACAAACACCCCCTTTCACTCACGGGCGAGGAGTGTCGCTCGAGAAACCCCGGGATCCGGCCCACGGCTCGAGCCACCAGGAGCAGCTGCCGGACCCGAGCAGAAGGGGTGAGCGCGGTGTGCTGACACCCTCCTCCCCGCCCGCCACACCTGCTCATCACTAGTTACCAGTTCTGAGCACCCGAGCATGGTAGTGCTCACTCATCACTAGTTACGAGTACTGAGCACCCGAGTATGGTAGTGCCCACTCATCACTAGTTACGAGTACTGAGCACCCGAGCATGGTAGTGCCCACTCATCACTAGTTACGAGTACTGAGCACCCAAGCATGGTAGTGCCCACTCATCACTAGTTACCAGTACTGAGCACCCGAGCATGGTAGTGCCCACTCATCACTAGTTACGAGTACTGAGCACCCGAGTATGGTAGTGCCCACTCATCACTAGTTACGAGTACTGAGCACCCAAGCATGGTAGTGCCCACTTATCACTAGTTACGAGTACTAAGCACCCGAGCATGGTAGTGCTCACTCTTCACTAGTTACGAGTACTAAGCACCCGAGCATGGTAGTGCCCACTCATCACTAGTTACCAGTACTGAGCACCCGAGCATGGTAGTGCCCGCTCATCACTAGTTACGAGTACTAAGCACCCGAGCATGGTAGTGCCCACTCATCACTAGTTACAAGTACTGAGCACCCGAGCATGGTAGTGCCCGCTCATTACTAGTTATCAGTACCGAGCACCCGAGCATGGTAGTGCTCACTCATCACTAGTTACGAGTACTGAGCACCCGGGCATGGTAGTGCTCATGTGGCACCCTGGACAAGCCAGGTCGTCACAGGACAACACCAACACACCCTACACCCCGGTTGGGTACACCAGAGCCAAACACAAAATCCTTGTTGCCTTCCTCCAGGGGCTGATGTCCACACCAGGGGGTGGGCCAGGCGGTTGGTCCCGCCCACCGAGGAGTACACAGTCCTGGAGGCGGGAAAAGGGATCAGTTTAGAGTTGAGTTTTGAAGAGTGAAGTGGTAAAGGAGGAGACTGACCGTGTCCGGGTGTGTGGCCCGGGCACAAACAGCAAGGTTGGCAGACGGTGGTGACCGTCTGCAGGAGAGGCTGATCGGAGCAAACTGTATGGACCGTGGACGGGCGGTGGCTCGGCGGTACCGGATCGGAGAGTAAAGAGAAGCCAACACCATCCGGCAGGGCCTACGGACCCCGACCAGGCTAGGAGTCGCCGTAAAACCGGTCAAATCCGTTAGCGAAGGGAACCTCCTGGGTTTCCCAGCAGCCAAGACCCGATTGAAGGCAACAGCTCACACCGTAGAGGGAAACACAGTCACCGCCAAGGCTACAGTTCCCAGGGCCAGAGCCTGCGGGCAAAAGGGGCTCCCTCAGAATCCATCCAAGCTGGGGAGCGGGTTACCGGTGGGAACCCATTGGAACCATACACACTACACAGGTGCAGGGAAAGGCAGTCACCATCAACCTGCCGGGAGGAGAACAACCGCAGCCGCCTGTGGGACCCGTCCATCCAGCCGTTTGTTTTACCGGAGACTCTGTGTGAATTACTGGCTGAGTGAGTACCACCGTGCCGTGCGGCACAGCGCTGCCCCCGCGACCCTGCACCTCACCAGGCCCCGTAACACGCCTGCCATCCATCCCTACCCCTCACCAGGCCCCGGGACCACCAAACCCCCTACCCACGGAGGGGAGAAACAACATCCAAGCTGCTCCCTGTCATCGCTCCCGGGATCCCCGTCTAGAGCAGCGGTGGTGTCACAACTTCACCACAACCGTGGGTGGCGTCACGGACAATATCCCTAAACCAAACCACCCCCTTTCACTCACGGGCAAGGAACGCCGCTCGAGTCCCCGATATCCGGCCCACCGCTCGAGCCACCACCGAGCAGCAGCAGCAGCAGTAGCCGGACCCGAGCAGTGGGTGAGCGCAGCGTCCCCTCCTCCGCCCGCGACACTCACTCATCACTAGTTACCAGTACCAAGCACCTGAGCATGGTAGTGCCCGCTCATCACTAGTTACCAGTACTGAGCACCCGAGCATGGTAGTGCCCGCTCATCACTAGTTACCAGTACCAAGCACCCGAGCATGGTAGTGCCCGCTCATCACTAGTTACCAGTACTGAGCACCCGAGCATGGTAGTGCCCGCTCATCACTAGTTACCAGTACTGAGCACCCGAGCATGGTAGTGCCCACTCATCACTAGTTACCAGTACTGAACAAACTACCCCACATATGAATGCCAACCCTGTGCCCCTTACATGGTAATAATGCCTCATTTGCACCCTCTAGATGGTAAAATGGCTCCCTGGAAAATATTAACGCCCTGTGTAAGTGCCATAGAAAAGTGTCTATGTTTTGCCCCAAGAAAGTAATAATGCCCCATGTGCACCTTTGATGGTCACAATACTCCTAGTGCCCCTATAACAGTAATGATTCTTAAAGGGGATTTCTCAGAAAGTTAATTTTAAAGTTAAAATTTAACCCTTTCATCCCTAGGCGATTATTCTTTATTTCGTCTTTGTTTTTTTCTCCCCTTCTTCCGAGAGCCGTAACTTTTTTATTTTAACGTCAATCTTGCCATATGGAGCTTGTTTTTTGCAGTATGAGTTGTACTTTTCAATGTAGCCATATGTTTTAAAATATAGTTAGTGTACTGGAAAACGGCCAAAAAATTCCAAGTGCGCAAAAATTGCTAAAAAAAGTTTGATTTCACAATTTTTGGGATATTTTATTCACCATATTCACTATGTGGTAAAACTGACGTGTCGCTGCGATGCCTGAGGTCGGTACGAGTTCGTCGACACCAAATATGTATACGTTTACTTTTATCTAAGGGGTAAAAAATATTTAGAAGTTTGTACAAAAAAAGTGGCACACTTTTTGCACCATTTTCCGTGACGCATAGTGGTCTCAATTTTTGGGATATGGGGCTCATTGATCACTTTTTTTTTTGCGTCTTAATCTGATGTTTTTAATGTTACCATTTTTGTGCAGATGCCACATTTTGATCGCCTGTTATTGCATTTTGTGCAAAATTTGCGATGACCAAAAACCGTAATTTTAGTGTTTGAAATTTTTTTGTCGCTACGCCGTTTACCGATCAGATTAATTGATTTTATATTTTGCTAGATCGGACGTTTCTGAACGCGGCGATAACAAATGTGTGTCTTTTTTTTTTTTTTTTTTTTTAAAGCTGTTTTTTAACCTTTTTTACATTAATTTTACTAGTCCAAGTAGGGGACTAAAAGGACCAGCAGTCTGATCACTGGTTCACTTCTCCTCACATGACCCTGTGCTACCATGGCATCCATTGGCTCCGTGTAATTTCATCATGGTGCCTCCGATGGCAGCAGGAAAGTGCGCGTTAACCGCTGTAGCTATTTACATTGCGCTGTCACATTTTGACAGTGTGATCTGAGAGGTTAACAGGCGCATGTGGATCGCGGATCCACCCGCGCCTGATAGCTGCACATGTCAGTTGTAAAAATCAGCAGACATGTGCGGGACTCAACGCCGGCTCATCGCAGCAGCCAGCGCCCAGCGGTGATTATACCGACATTATCTAGTACCCAGTACGTCCAATGTCGGTAAGAGGTTAATCAATAGATCTTGGAATAATAATAAGTTCTACAATTGGAAGTGTTAGAGAAAATATTCTTGTGCTGAGATAATCTTATATTTGTGCCCCTGCTATGTACTGTGTAATGGCTGTGTCTGACTGTACAGGACATGGTCTGATCATATCACATCTCCTGGGCACATCTGTCTCCTATTGATTTTAATGGTAGGTGGATATGAAGAACCTGGCCCTGACCACTATCAGTTGACGGGTCAGCTCCAGAACTGAGCATTTCCAGCTGCCTGGTGCTGGCGGCGGCACCGAGAACAGCTGATCGGCGGGGGTGACGTATGTTATACCCTGGCCAATCAGATAACGGTAACCAATTCTAAGAATAGGCAATCAATGTTACATAGTTACATAGTTATTTAGGTTGAAAAAAGCCCCTGGTCCATCTAGTTCCATCTTCCTCCACCAATTATATATTTTTGTCCCTAAGTCATTTATAACCCTCAATGTTGTGTAGTGAGGAAATCATCCGGCCCTGATATAAAAGCTGTTATAGTATCTGCCATTACTACCTCTTGTGGTCGGCATTCCACAGTCTGACTGCTCTAACTGTAAAGAACCCTTTCCTATTTCGCTGCCGGAATCGCTTTTCTTCCACTCGCAGTGAGTGCCCCCTGGTCCTTAGTACTGTCTTTGGAAGAAATAAGTCATGTGCCAGTCCTTTATATTGACCACACATGTATTTATACATATAAACGAGACCTCCTCTGAGACGTCTTTTTTCTAAGCTAAACATATCTAACTTTTCCATCCTCTCATCCTCCGGGCGGCCTCCATTACTCATCATACGGGCGGCCTCCATTACTCATCATACGGGTGGCCTCCATTACTCATCATACGGGTGGCCTCCATTACTCATCATACGGGCGGCCTCCATTCCTCATATGTGCAGCCTCCATTATTCATCATATGGGAGGCCTCCATTACTCATCATACGGGCGGCCTCCATTACTCATCATACGGGCGGCCTCCATTATTCATCATATGGGAGGCCTCCATTACTCATCATACGGGCGGCCTCCATTACTCATCATACGGGCGGCCTCCAGTACTCATCATACGGGCGGCCTCCATTACTCATCATACGGACGGCCTCCATTATTCATCATATGGGAGGCCTCCATTACTCATCATACGGGCAGCCTCCATTACTTATCATACGGGCAGCCTCCATTACTTATCATACGGACGGCCTCCATTACTCATCATACGCGCGGCCTTCCATTCCTTGTAATAGTCTAGTTGCCGCCTTTGAACTGACTCTAACTTCTGAATGTCCTTCTTAAAATGTGAAGCCCAAAACTGGACCCCATATTCCAGATGTGGCCTCACATGTGATTTATAGAGGGGTAACAATACGTTGGGATCACGGGATCTAATCTCTCTTTTTATACACCCTAGAATCTTGTTTGCTTTTGCAGCTGCTGCCTGACATTGAGTGCTGCTGCTCAGCTTATTTGTAATGAGAATACCCAAGTCCTTCTCCTGTTCTGTAGTCCCGAGTTTACTTCCATTTAATGTATACACAGCTATAGGATTTCTCCGTCCTAGGTGCATTACTTTACATTTATCAACATTAAATCTCATTTGCCGAGTATCTGCCCATTCTGACATCTTATCCAGATCTTTTTGTAATATTGTACTATCCAGGTCAGTTTTAATATCCTACATAGTTTGGTGTCATCAGCAAAGACTAAGGGTACCTTCACACTTAGCGATGCAGCAGCGATCCGACCAGCGATCTGACCTGGTCAGGATCGCTGCTGCATCGCTACATGGTCGCTGGTGAGCTGTCAAACAGGCAGATCTCACCAGCGACCAGTGAACAGCCCCCAGCCAGCAGCGACGTGCAAGCGACGCTGCGCTTGCACGGAGCTGCCGTCTGGAAGCTGCGGAGACTGGTAACTAAGGTAAACATCGGGTATGGTTACCCGATGTTTACATTAGTTACCAGCGCACAGCTGTGTGTGCAGGGAGCAGGGAGCCGCGCACACTGAGCGCTGGCTCCTTGCTCTCCTACCATAGCTACAGTACACATCGGGTTAATTAACCCGATGTGTACAGCAGCTACATGTGCAGAGAGCCGGAGCCGGCAGCACAGGCAGCGTGAGAGCTGCAGAGGCTGGTAACTAAGGTAAATATCGGGTAACCACCTTGGTTACCCGATGTTTATCTTGGATACAGCTTACCTCAGCTGTCAGACGCCGGCTCCTGCTCCCTGCTCGCTTCATTTGTCGCTCTCTCGCTGTCACACACAGCGATCTGTGTGTCACAGCAGGAGAGCGGCTTTGAAGAAAACGAACCAGGGCTGTGTGTAACGAGCAGCGATCTCGCAGCAGGGGCCAGATCGCTGCTCAGTGTCACACACAGCGAGATCGCTAATGAGGTCACTGCTGCGTCACAAAAAGCGTGACTCAGCAGCGATCTCGGCAGCGAGCTCGCTGTGTGTGAAGCACCCCTAACACTTTACTATCAATCCCATCCACAAGGTCATTAATAAAGAGATTAAAAAGAATTGGTCCTAGCACAGATCCCTGCGGCCCCCACTGCTCCCAGTACAGATCCCTGCGGTCCCCACTGCTCCCAGTACAGATCCCTGCGGCCCCCACTGCTGACTATAGCCCATTTAGAGAATGTACCATTTATGACTACTCTTTGTTTCCTATCTTTTAGACAATTCCTTACCCAGTTGCATATAGTTTCCCCTAGTCCTTGCTTCTGGAGCTTTAGTATAAGGCTATTATGTGGTACAGGAGCAAATGCCTTTGCAAAGTCCAAATAAATCACACCAGCTGCATTACCAATATCCAGGTTTGAACTTACCCCCTCATAGAACCCCAACAGGTTGGTTAGACACGACTTATCTTTCATGAATCCATGCTGTCTGTCAGTTATTATATTATTTTCTGCAATATATTTTTGCATGTCATCCCTTAAAATGCCCTCAAAAACTTTGCATACTACTGATGTCAGGCTTACTGGACGGTAGTTGCCTGGATCTACCCTCTTACCTTTCTTAAATATCAGTACCACATCAGCAATCCTCCAATCCTGAGGCACCAACCCTGTTACAAGTGAGTCTAAAAAGATGAGATACAGCGGTCTGTCGATTATGGAGCTCAATTCCCTCAATATTCGTGGATGAATGCCATCTGGCCTGGAAGATTTGTCAATGTTTAATTTACTCAGACGTAGGCGTACTTCTTCTTATGTTAAATTAATTATATCGGGTGGTGAACTTTGATTTTTCACTTGTTGAATGATCCCTGGTACAGTCAGTTCCTTGGTGAACACAGATGATAAGTGCCTGTTTAATATCTCAGTCTTTTGTATGTCCTCTATAACTAACTTGTTATTATATTTTAAGGGGTCGATACCATCCTTTGTTTTCTTTTTGGCATTAATGTATTTATAAAAGATTTTGGGATTTATTTTAATGTCCTTCGCGATTTTTGTTTCAGTAGCTAATTTTGCTTGTTTGATTTTTTGTTTTTGCATTTCCTATTGATATCTTTATACTCCTGAAATGCTATTTCTGTATTCTCAGCCTTCAAGATTTTAAACGCCCTTTGTTTTTGTTTTATTACACTTTGTACAGTCTTATTTATCCATAGTGGTTTCTTTTTATTCCTGGACATTTTATTACCAGAGGGTATAAGTTTTTTACAGGACTCTAGGAGTATATCCTTAAACTTACCCCTTTATGTTATGTTAAAGTAGTGGACAACTCCTTTAACTGCTAAATTAGGGATTTTAAATGGACAAGGCTCCTGTCAGGGTGAATTATTAGTGGCAGTACTATGTAAAGACTTTGCATAAGCAACTCCCACTCAGTAGATCCCAGAGAAACCTTGGCCTTAACGCTTTAATCTGTAATAATTTGCAGAGATCTACATATACGCACACAATCCCCTGGTTTTCATCTGTGAAGTGGCTGCTGGCTGGTGAAGTAAGCTGGCAGGTCAAAAACCAAGAGGGCAAAAACTAAGGCAGACTCTTCAGTTAGAGCAAGAGTCAAAACAATCCAAGGTCAGCAAGAGAATATAAAATATAGGATTAAGACAGCTGAAGTACAGGTACCAAACTAGGGTAAAGTTTAGCAGAAACAGCGGCTGTTAAAGTCCGGATCCGCGCGGTCTCAATGACATCTAGGTGCCGGACCCCGACGCGGGATTCCGGGTGCACGATACGGATTCGGCAATTAAAGTAAAAATAAACAAAAGAAGAAATAAGTGAGAGTTTCATACTTAACGAGACTCGGTGTCATGGCGTTACCTGCTTCCGGGTCGCACATTCACTTCCTGTATGGGTGCATGTATACAGACAGCTTTCTGTGTTTTCCCCGCCCACCGGCCATCCTCTTGTCTGTGATTGGTTGCAGGCTGACGCGCCCCCAGCCTGTGACAGTCAGTGCTTATCGCGGCTCAGTAATAGGCTACACTCAGTGCTGGCAGTCTTCTCTATGGCTGCTCGCTGTGACATGTAGCAGAGCTGGATGTGTCGTTGTGGATTGCACCGGAGCTGCAGGGTGTTGGGGGTTAATAAAGTGGTGAAGGAGGGTGTGTTTTGTACTTTATTCCAAATAAAGGATTTCTCTGTGTGTGATTATTTACATTCACTTACAGGTTTGTGATGAAGGTATCTCATAGACTCCTGTGCCATCATAACCTAGGGCTTAGTAGCAGCTGTGCGCTGCTATTAACCTCTTATTACCCCGATTGGCACTGCACCAGGCCAACAGGAAGGACCGGTATCGCACCGGGATTGTTACATATAATAGATGCGGCAATACTGGGCGGCTGCGGGCTGTAATACCAGCCCCCAGCTGACGTTATCATGGCTGGGGATGAAAATTAGGGGGGACCGCACGTTGTTTTTTTTTTTTTTGTTTAAATTACTTATTTAGTACTCTTCTGACAGCGTAGACACTTGCACTGCTTTCCCAGCCACCGGCCGTCCTCTTGTCTGTGATTGGTTACAGGCTAACACGCCCACAGCCTGTGACAGTCATTGCTCATCGCGGCTCAGTAATAGGCTACACTCAGAGCTGGCAGTCTTCTCTATGGCTGCTCGCTCTGAGATGTAGCAGAGCTGGATGTGTCGTTGTGGGACCTCGTGTGGATTACGCTGGAGCTGCAGGGTGTTGGGGGGTTAATAAAGTGGTGAAGGAGGGTGCGTTTTGTAAATTATTCCAAATAAAGGATTTTTCTCTGTGTCTGTTTATTTACAGTCATTTACAGGTTTGTGATGCAGCTATCTCATAGACGCCTGTGCCATCACAAACCTAGGGCTTGGTAGCAGCTGTGCGCTGTTATAACCCCTTATTACCCTGATTGGCACTGCACCAGGCCAACGGGAAGGGTCGGTATCGCACCGGGATTGTCACATCTAATAGATGTGGCAATACCGGGCGGCTGCAGGCTGAAATACCAGCCCTCAGCCGGCATTATCATGGCTGGGGATGAAAACTGGGGGGGGACCGCACGTCTGAGTTTTTTAAATTTAAATAATAAAAAAAAAGCCGGAGTCACACATGCGAGGGATACACTGCTTTCCCCACCCCCCGGCCATTCTGCCGCCTGTGATTGGTTGCACTCAGCTGACATGCTGCCCCTCATGATGGGGGCGCGTCTAACTGCAACCAATTACATGGTGCCGGTGGGCGGGCAAAGTAGTGAATATTGAATTGTCGGCTCCGGAAGGGAAAAGCGTGACTCGGAAGGAGTGTGCCGCCATGTCAATGAGTACACCGCGCGCGCTCCTACCCCCCATCCCTGCCACAAACGGTTTTAATCTCCAGATTCCGGTCCTCATTAACTTATATGGGCACCGGATTCCGGAGCGGAGCGGACTCTTTTTAAAATCTGAAAGTGATCCGCCGGTCCCGGTTTTTGGGGTGTTCGATCAGCTCTACGGTGGACAAATGCCCAATGAAAATCTGCAAATCGGCATTCTGATTAAGACTCACAAAGGTAATTTAGAGGCCACAATGTCACGTATTATTAATTAATCATTATTATTATTAATAATTTATTTATAGAGCACCATTGATTCCATGGTGCTTTACACTTCTATTAAGGCAATAACCTTTTTATAGCACAGAATACAAGTTTATAACACTGTAAAATGAAATTTCCCCACATATAAAACACACAAATATGAATGTGAGGTGCGCATATGCTGTGTATCAATAAAAGACACTGTACCTTCCAGTGTATGAGGTTGGGGCTTTCATCACATCGTTTTAGGCTCATGAGCAAACTACAACTCACAAAGGCATCGATATTTCCAGACTCACAACAATCGGGAAGTCCTATGCATAGAAGAGAACATCCGAACTATGCACAAACCCTTTACTGAATATCTGTCACCAGAAAACACAAACTGCTTATAATCTAATATATAAAGATGAGTGTTTGTGTGTATGTGTATCTATGTGTATATGTGTGTGTGTATGTCTATGTATATGTGTGTGTGTCTATGTATGTGTATATGTGTGTGTCTATATGTGTGTGTGTATATGTGTGTGTCTATATGTGTGTGTGTGTGTATATGTGTGTATGTATGTGTGTGTGTGTATGTATGTGTGTGTGTGTATGTATGTGTATGTATGTGTGTGTGTATGTATGTATATGTGTGTGTATGTGTGTGTGTGTGTATTGTGAGGTAGCACGGTCGGCTGCGCAGCAGAAGACACGGGATCCAGGCATTAAGGTTCACAGCACACGGTTTTAATGTCCAAACAAAAGTCCATAACACAATACATGTCCTCTCCAGCAGAAAACTCAGGGAGTTCTGTTCACTCCCTCACACCCGGCACACCTGCCCTCGTTCCTGATTCTATTTAACCCTTCCTTCAGTCTGTAGGGAAACAGCATTAACCCTATAGTGGATTCACTTTCTATCATGGAGTGAGCACAACCTGGGCGAGACATACCGGCCGTCATAGATAACCCCGGTCACAGTCTCACATACCCCCCCCCTCAGTTCAAGCGTGTGGGGTTGAACTCCAGCCATCAAACACGGGCCGCGGGACAAGGCATCGGCGTTGCCCTGCAACCTACCGGCCCGGTGTTCAACCGTAAACCGGAAGTGCTGCAGAGAAAGGAACCACCGGGTAACCCGGGCATTCCGTTCCTTGGCGGACCTCATCCAGACCAGTGGAGAGTGATCCGTCACCAAGCGAAACTGCCGTCCCAGCAGGTAATAGCGTAGGGACTCCAAGGCCCACTTGATCGCCAGGCACTCCTTCTCCACTACGCTATAATTCCGCTCGGGAGGGGTGAGCTTCCTACTTAAGAAGGTGACGAGGTGTTCCTCCCCCTGAACCACCTGAGACAGCACTGCCCCCAGGCCGACCTCCGAGGCGTCAGTCTGTACTATGAACTCCTTCCGGAAATCAGGGTTGACAAGAACGGGCTGTCCGCACAGGACCCCCTTCAGGGCCCGGAAGGAGTCCTCGGCCTGCGGAGTCCAGCGCACCATGACGGACTTCTTGCCTTTGAGAAGGTCAGTCAAGGGGGCTGATAGTCCCGCAAAATCCTTTACAAACCTCCTGTAGTACCCCACGATACCCAGGAAGGCCCTAACCTGCTTCGTGGTCAGGGGTCTAGGCCACTTCTGGATCGCCTCAACCTTGTTAATTTGGGGCTTAATCACTCCTTGGCCTATCACGTAGCCCAAGTAGCGGGCTTCCGTGAGTCCCAATGCACATTTCTTGGGATTGGCTGTCAATCCGGCTGTTCGAAGCGCGTCCACCACCGCTTGTACCTGTTCCAAGTGGGTCTGCCAATCGGAGCTGTAAATAATGATGTCATCCAGGTACGCTGATGCATACGCCTGGTGGGGTTCCAGCACTAAGTCCATCAACCTCTGGAACGTGGCCGGAGCGCCATGTAACCCAAAAGGCAAGACAACATAGTGGAAGAGACCCTCCGGCGTAACAAAAGCGGTTTTCTCCTTGGCGGACTCCGTTAGTGGCACCTGCCAGTACCCTTTGGTCAGGTCGAGCGTGGTAAAATATCGCGCCTGTCCCAGCCTATCAATCAGCTCATCCACCCGGGGCATGGGGTAGAGATCGAACTTGGATATTTCGTTCAATCTCCTAAAGTCATTGCAGAACCTTAAGGAGCCATCGGGTTTTGGTATTAGGACAATCGGACTAGCCCATTCACTCCGGGATTTTTCGATGACCCCCAGGCGTAACATTGTCTTTACTTCCTCCGATATGGCTTGTCGTCGAGCCTCCGGCACCCGGTATGACTTCAGGCGTACCTTCAGGTGGGGCTCGGTGACAATATCATGTCGTATCAGACTGGTCCTACCGGGCAGCTCGGAGAAGACATCGGGGTTCTGCTGAACCAACCGTCTGGCCTCTCGCCTCTGTTGCTTGGTGAGGGCTTCTCCAATCCTTACTTCCGGTTCGTCCTCTCCGGAGGTCGCTGGAGCCGGATGTGAACGACCCGAAGAGGAGGGAGGTGGGGAAAAAACAGCCATCAGGCTTTCCCGTTCCTGCCAAGGTTTTAATAGGTTGACATGGTATATTTGTTCAGGTTTCCGCCTACCGGGCTGCAATACTTTATAGTTAACCACCCCTACTCTTTCCTTTATCTCGTAGGGGCCTTGCCACTGAGCCAGGAATTTGCTCTCCGCCGTGGGGATCAATACCAACACCCGATCCCCGGGTTTAAAGGTCCGCACGGTGGCTTGTCTATTGTAGCGGCCGCTTTGCGCGGCCTGAGCCTCCTGTAAATGCTCCTTCACAATTGGCATGACCGCGCTTATGCGGTTCTGCATTCCTAAAATGTGTTCGATCACACTTTTATGGGGGGTGGGCTCTTGTTCCCATGTTTCCTTTGCCAGGTCCAACAATCCCCGGGGATGTCGCCCGTATAACAACTCAAAAGGCGAAAACCCCGTGGATGCCTGTGGCACCTCACGGATGGCAAACATCAAATAGGGAAGCATCATATCCCAGTCTTTCCCGTCTTTTGAAATCACCCTTCTTAGCATGGTTTTCAGGGTTTTATTGAAACGCTCGACTAAACCGTCCGTTTGAGGATGATACACAGACGTACGCAACTGCTTGATCTGGAGTAGCCGGCATAGCTCTTTGGTCACTTTAGACATGAATGGGGTCCCCTGATCCGTAAGGATCTCCTTGGGCAACCCCACCCGGCAGAACACAGCAAACAACTCCCGAGCTATAAGCTTTGCTGCAGTATGTCTGAGAGGTATCGCCTCGGGATACCGGGTGGCATAGTCAACGATCACTAGGATGTGTTGGTGCCCTCGAGCGGACTTTACGAGGGGCCCCACCAGATCCATCCCTATCCGTTCAAAAGGGACTTCTATAATGGGTAACGGTACCAACGGACTGCGAAAATGGGTCAGGGGTGCAGTAAGCTGACACTCCGGGCAGGTTTCGCAGAACCGTTTTACCTCCCCAAAGACCCCGGGCCAATAGAACCTTTGCAATATTCGCTCCTGCGTTTTCTTGACCCCTAGGTGACCACTCATCAGGTGTTTATGAGCCAAGTCGAGGACCCGCCGGCGATGCGGCTGGGGCACCACCAACTGTTCTACCCCTACGCCCCGTATTTCATCTACCCGGTAGAGTAAATCCTGCTTAAGAGCGAAATGGGGGTACCTTACCTGGGCACCGGGCAGCTGTGCCACCCCGTCAACTACTGTCACCCGACTCCGGGCATGTATTAACGTAGGGTCCTGGAGTTGGGCTGTCCCAAACGTATCCGGGGACGCCTCCAACTCCGGGATGGGCTCGACCGTCTCAGCCTCTCCTGCCAATACCTCTAGGGGCGACCTATCGGGTTCACACTCTGTCCCTATCATGGTGACCCCTACGGCAGGTGTCCCGGATTCAGGATTGTAGGGCTCAGGTCCCGGACCGACCAATATCTGAGGGGACTTAGGGGGTCCCCTCCATAAAGTCCAAAAATAGGGCAGATCCCTTCCTAGGATCACGTCATAAGGAAGAGTGTTAAGAAGTCCCACCTCATGTTGCACCTGACCGCAAGGTGCTGTGATGGTGACAATCCCCGTGGGATAGTCGCGGCGGTCCCCATGTATGCAAACCACCCCCACGGTGCGTCCTGTGGCCTTTACTTTAGCTCTCAAGGTGGATCGCACAAGGGTCACTAAGCTTCCGGAATCCAACAATCCTGTAACCGGACATCCATTCACCTGTATTTGGCACAAGTGGGGCTCTGTCTCTGGGGAGACCAGGTCAGCGGTACACACCACCTGAGCATACATTGAACCCCGCCGGGTAACCCCACAATCCATGGGCTCCGTGGTGAGTGGACACTGGGCTTCCATATGTCCCACCCGCTGGCACCGCCAACATCTAATGGGGACGGAAACCCCCTTGACGGGTTGTCGTTTAGGGTACAGAACCTTCCGGACCTCAGGAATGGCGGCCGCGGCCTCAGACGGGACGGTAGGGGACTCCTGTACCGTTGTCAGCGGTGGGTCCTTGGCCCTAGGCTTGGAGGGGCCGGACCGACGGGCGGTACGCAAAGTCTCAGTGTCCCGTATCAAGTCCTGCGTAGCCACATGCCGCTCTACCAGGGACACTAATTGGTCCAGGGTACTCGGGTCACCCTGTCCGACCCACCGTTGAACGGTGACGGGTAAAGTGCGCACAAAACGATCCACTACTACCCTTTCCACCATTTGCGCCGGGCTCAGAGTGTCAGGCTGCAACCACTTTTTTACAAGATGCAACAAGTCATAGGCCTGGGAGCGTACGGGTTTGGCTTCCTCAAAGAACCACTGATTTACCCGCTGAGCCCGTACATAGGTATTCACCCCCAACCGAGCCAGTATTTCGGCTTTCAGGGTCACATAGTCAATGGCGTCCTCGGCACAGAGGTCCAGGTACGCTTTTTGGGGTTCCCCCGTCAGATAGGGCGACAATACCTCAGCCCACTGCGGGGTCGGCAGCTTTTCCCGCTCGGCCACCCGCTCAAACACCGCTAGGAACGCTTCCACATCATCACCCGGGGTCATCTTTTGCAACGCTTGTCTCACCGCTTTCCGGACGCTGCCGTCGTCACCCGGTCCCGGGGTTGTTGCTGCCGGTCCGGCACGGATCGACTTGGCCAGGAGAACCATCTGTTCTTGGTGCCTTTTTTCCTGCAATTGTAAGGCTTGCTGCTGACGTGCATTGGCCTGCTCCATCTGTTCTTGGTGCCTTTTGTCCTGCACTTGCAAGGATTGCTGCTAACGTGCATTGGCCTGATCCAACTGTTCTTGGAGTTTTTTTTCCTGCACTTGCAAGGATTGGAGCAGGTGTGCATTGGTCTGTTGCTGCTGTGCATTAGCCTGAGCCAAATGCTTTAGTATGTCCTCCATGGCGTCGCCGGGTTTGGGCTGTAGTATAGCCGCTCGAATCCAGGACATGCGCAG